>NC_045548.1:38501032-38661032 GCF_009769535.1 Thamnophis elegans
TTTGTAGGGGTCCAGAGCCTCTGTAACCTTTTGCAAAATTCTTCGCCCCAAAGAGGCTTTGGCCGAGGCAAAGGTGTCTATTTTGTAATTGGCGAATGAAGGCTGTGGGGGACGGCCCACGTGTGCTGCTCGACAAATGTCAATGATTGATGCTGGGTCGCCCACGCAGCAGACGTGGCCGCACTTCTTGTGGAGTGAGCCATCACACGGTACGGCACGGCCTTTGCCGTGAAGTTCATATACCAGTTTAATGCCGGCCCACAGCCAATGTCCGATGGTAGCGACGAAGCTTTTTGCCCTTGCAACTCAGGATGAAAAGAGACAAAAACGACTCAGATCGTCGGAATTCTTTGTCTTCCTGACATAGATGTGTACAGCACGTCTCACGTCCAACTTGTGCCAATCCCTTTCCCTGGGATGCGATGGTTTGGGACAGAAGTTGGGAAGAAATCACCTCCTGCGATCTGTGAAACAGGGTGTTCACTTTAGGAATGAAGGTGGGGTCGAAACGTAGGATGACCCTATCCGGATGGACAATACATAGGTCTTCCCTGACCGATAGAGTCGCTAACTTGATATTTTCCTGGCCGAGGTGATAGCGACCAGGAAGGCTGTCTTAATAGTTAGATGTCGTAGAGACGCAGTTCGGAGTGGCTCAAACGGGACCCCCGTAAGGTTCCAAGACGGATATCTTGGTACGCGAGGAACCCCTGGAGAGAATGGTAGACAAAGCCGCTACCTGGTAGCACAGAGTGTTGGGGGCCAAGCCCTTTTCCACCCCTCTTGTAGAAAGTTGATTAACTGAGGAATTGAGGCCTCTGTGTCCTGCAAACGTTTCTCCTGGCACCAGGTGGAGTACGCCCTCCAAGTGGCCTCATATATTCTGGTCGTCAAAGGTCTCCTGGACACCTGAATGGTTTGAATGACCTTGTCAGAAAACTTTTGTCCCCTCAGGAGGTCCCCCTCAAGTGCCAGATGGCTAGTGGTAGCCACTGGAGTTCTGGATGGAGGATCGCCCACTGGCTGAGGGAAATGGTCTCCGAGGTATCCTCCAAGGTTTTTGAACGGAGAGAACTGACAAGGTCTACGTACCAGGACCTCCTGGGCCAATGGGGTGCCACGACCACGATCTCCGACTCTTCTTCCAGCAACTTGGTCACAACTTGCGGAATGAGCGGGAGAGGAGGGAACGCATACAGTAGCCCTGGAGGCCACTTGCACCTCAGGGCGTTCGCTCCCCTTCGCTCCTGGTAATGGGAATAGAAACGAGGCAGGTGGATGTTGTGGCGAGTGGCAAAGAGGTCGACCTGTGGTTCGCGGAATGTCTGCACAATCTGGTGAAGATGTCTGGGTGTAGCTGCCATTCTGAATGGTCGATCGTCTGCCGGCTCAACCAATCCGTTTTCTGGTTGCTGGTCCCGGAGATGTGGTCTGACCTAATGGAAAGCAGGTGGTGTTCTGTCCACCTACCCAGAGCTTTTGCCTCTGTCATGAGTGATATGGAGTGCGTGCTGCCTTCCCTGTTGATGTGGGCCTTTGTTGCAACGTTGTCGGTGAGCAACATCACAGCACGTGATGGCCCGCAATCTGAGGGGAGAAGTGACGGAGAGCAAGCCTAGCCGCTTGTTGTGCCAACCAGTTTATACTGTGGGAGGACTCCCTCTGGCTCCACAGTCCCTGAGCTAGCTGGCCCTGGCAATGAGCTCCCCACCCTTGAAGGCTGGCATCTATGGTCACGACAATTCTCTCTGGCTCTTTGAACAGAGACCCTTTCTCCACTTCTTTGGTCTTCCACCAAGATAGAGGCGGAGCACCTTTGGGGGACTCGCACACGGCTGTGCGAGTTGCTGTTCCTTGTCCTTTGCATGGGTAGGAGGAACCATTGTAGTTCCCTGGCGTGGAGACGAGCCCAGGGAACTACCTTCAGGCAGGAAATCATAATGCCCAGAAGTTGAGACAACTGGACAATCTGTACCGACCTGGATGCGCTGCAAAAGCGCATTCTGTCCCGGAGAGACTTCAAACCGCTCTGGCGATAGGAAAACCTGACAAGAGTTCCAGTCCAGAATAATCCCCAGATGTGTATGCGCATAGTCGGCTCCAGGTGGCTCTTTTTCAGGTTCACCGAGAAGCCGTGCTGTTGGAGTGTTCTGATGGTGATACGGACATCCCGCCGAGCTTGGGCCTGGCTTGAGGAGTGAATTATGATGTCATCGAGATAACACTCCAGGCGAACGGGGCGGTTCCGGAGGTGGGCTGCCACAACCGCCAACAGTTTCGTGAATGTCCTGGGTGCCGAGGACAGACCAAAGGGAAGAGCTTGGTATTGGTAGTGCCCCCCCCCCTCGAAGAAGAACCTCATGAACTTCCTGTGGGCTGGGTGGATAGGAACGTGAAGATAGGCCTCCTTTAAGTCTATCGAGGTGAGGAGATCCCCTCGTCCTACGCAATCCAAGATGGAGTTAAGGGATTGCATTTTGAACCTCCGATATGCCAGATGGAGGTTTAGACGCTTTAGATCAAGAATGGCCCTCCATCCCCCTGATGCTTTGGGCACTAGAAACAGTATGGAGTAAAACCCCTGTTTCTCCTGCTCCTTGGGGACCGGTTCTATGGCTCTTATCTGGACTAGGTGGCGGATCTCCGCTTGCTGAGTTCCCTTTTCAGGGGACTCCTGGGAGATGGACAGCGGATGAATGTTCTTTGGGGAAAGGACAGAAATTCCAGAAGGAGACCCCTCCTGATGGTATTCACTACCCACTTGTCTGTGGTTATCTCCCCACACCTGTCGGTGTAAAACTGCAGCCGACCCCCTATGGGGGGATCCTTGTGGTGGTCACTTCCCCTGCGGAAGTTTCGGGAATTGGAGCCACCACGAAAGGGCTTGCGAAAGGAGATTTGCTGGTGTTGCTGCCTACCCCGTGCTCCAAAGGAGCCCCTGTCCTGACCCCTATCGCCCTGCTGGGAGTAGGATCTATGGTAGGAAGAAGAGGTGTAAGACTGGGCATTGTCCTGTGCCCAAAAGGACTGCCTCCGAAAGGAGCCAGATCCCTTGCGGTCTGCTTTCTTCAGGGTCGCTGGAAGGATTTTCCTCTTGTCCTTGGTCTCAATGGTGAATTTGTCTAAGGTGTCCCTGAAGAGGAGACCCCCTTTAAATGGAGCGGACGCCAGCTTCCACTTTGCGTTCATCTCCGCCTGCCAGTGGCGAAGCCAGAGAAAACGCGAGAGGTAACATTAGAAGCTAGCGCCCAGGATGCAAATTTTGCTGCGTTTAAGGACGCATCAGTGGAATATCCCACTGCTGTGATGATTTTTGTTAAGTCGTGCCTCCATTGAGATCCCCCAGAGTGGGATCTGGATCTCAATTGCCTCAGCCAGAGGAGAGAAGATCTTATGAAGAGCCAAGGTGGCGCAGTGGTTAAATGCAGCACTGCAGGCTGACTGCTAGATCAGCAGTTCAGCGGTTCAAATCTCACCGGCTCAGGGTTGACTCAGCCTTCCATCCTTCCGAGGTGGGTAAAATGAGGACCCGGATTGTTGTTGGGGCAATATGCTGACTCTGTAAACCGCTTAGAGAGGGCTGAAAGCCCTATGAAGCGGTATATAAAAATCTGCTATTGCTATTATGAAAAATGAGGCATAGGTGGAGGCTCTAATAGCCCAGGAGGCCGCCTGGTGGGTTTTTTTTTAATTTTTTTTTAAATTTTTAATTTAAAACAAGTACAATGTCTTTCTTTACATGCTATAGAAAGTGTGTCAGTCGGTCACAAATAAACTTTCGTGCATCTCCTCCACAGTCAACAAACATAACTCATGTTAACTCGAGCATTTTAACTCAAATATTCATATATATCACCATCATCATATATCCATTTTCATTTGACTGTAATTATTATTTGAAAATATTAATAAAAATAATAATCTTAAACAATACATGCCCACACCAGTGGGAAAAGAAAAAATCAAAAAAGAAAAAGACAAAAAGAACAAAAGACAAGGCAGGGAAGAAAAACAAAAACAAAAACAAAAAGAACACAGGTATATATTATATTAAAAAAGTATATCAGCTGGTTACACATGTTTTGGTGCATCTCTTCCATTAATTCATATTAATTCAAATATCTTAACTCAAATGTTTACCATATTAACATCATTATACCTCCACTTTAATTGACTACAGTTATTTAAACATCCTTCATCCTTAACTATGCCAAAGAATTAATCCATAACACCTGCTGACATTTCATTTACTTGTTGTAAAATCCTCTATTAACATCAAATCCTCATATCCTATTTAGCTGAACATCCATAATATTTAATACCAAAAATTCCATCTTCCATGCGGTATAGTTTATTATCATTCTCCCTTCTTTATGTAGTTATATCATATATCATAACATTTTCCCCATATTAATTAACATTTAACTGTATGTATATATATATATATATATATATATATATAATATATATATATATATATATATATATATATATATATATATATATATAGATATATATATATAGTATTTAAGTGATAATTATTGTGATTAATAACCTTTGTATATAATCCAAAATATTTCCAACCTTCCTTTCTCATATCCAATTATTATTTATCATATCAACTCCACATTGTATACATTACTATCAGTATCAATTATTATTCAGCTATATCTATTACAAATAAGAGTAATTAGATTTAGCTAATTTTCAATTGTATTCTTCAATCTATCAGCCTATGTCTCTCCAATAGCAAAACTTCCTTAGTCCTATTGCCATTCTTAAAACAAGTTTCCCAAACGTTTTATAAGCAAGTCCAAACAGAAATATCTTCGCACCTTTTTGCTTAGGGTGCCTCTGGCGTAATAACGTTGTCCTTGGCTTGTTCCACTCAATTTGTCTTTGATTTTCAAGGGTGTATGAAAATTCTGCAAATATGTTTCATAAAGTATAGATTCTTTAATGCTTCTCATTCCTCCTGCAATCTGTCTTTTGAGATAAATTTTCTGTATGGCTGCCCCTCTTTCAAGCGTTGGATCTCTTTCTCTTTCTGCCTCCGAAGTAGACCAGACGCCCAACGTGTCAGCAAGTTGAGAGACTTCCTTTCTGACATTCTTCATTTGAATTTCAGAAGCACTCAAACATTCAACGTTCTGACTCTTTCCTTCATATTTTAAGGTTAAAAACAACAGATAGTCCAGGTTTTTTTTCAGATTTTCATATGTATCAAACAACTTTGAAAAGCGGAAAAAATCATTGAAACGAATCACTTGAAGCAAGTATGGACGCCATGATGTGACGCAGAAGATATTTGCAAGTAAGGACACGCTGGGAGCTATGCAATCTTATCTGATCTTAGACCAACACAGCCAAGCAATAAAAGTGTCAAGTTGTAAGAAGCCAAATTATAGTAATTGGTTTACGGCCCACTTAAGGAGAGCCTGAGGGAGTGTTGAAGTAAAGTAAACTTTCCTTTATCCACGTAAACAGCATTCAAAACATTTAAGAAATAGGGTAACCACCAGCCATAAATCCATTAAAAAAAGACCAATTCGCCGCTAGATTCTTCTGTTCTTTGGTTTCAATTAGCTTAGATTTAATGCGGACCATCTCTCTTTGAGTAATAAAATCAGCTTACCAGTTGAAATCACTTCTACCATTCTTAGGGGCTACCTGCAGTTTCGGTTAGCATACAGCTAATCCAGAAAGGGTTGGCAAAAGGGGTTGAATTCCGAGCCCCCCCGAGACCTGCGAACGTCTCTGAGGTAACTGGAACTCCCCAAACCTTCACTGTCTCTCCAGGACAGCTAGGATCGAAAAAGACCCGTCCAATTCCTCCGGAATAGGGGAATTTCAGGAATGGCCTGAAACTCCGTCTTCTCACTGCTAAGCCCCGCCTTCTTCCCGCCTGGTGGGTTTTAAGGCACGCCTTCTCTGACTTCTTATCCTCCGCCTTGAGATCTTCTAGAAGGTCCGCCGGCAGGTTGGAGGTAGAGGTCAGAGTGTCTACCTCAGGTAGCTTCAGAACTTCCTCTATTTTTTGCTCAACGTTGTATAAAGACTTGTCACACACACACACACACACACACAGGATTGGTCAAGGTCCCAGGCTGAATCCACTGCCTCTGGACCACGTCCATGAAGAGCTCCAGCACTGGAATGAATTCCTGTGTTGAGGCCGATTCCTTAATAAGCCCTCTTTGTGGTCTCTGGTGCCCGAGGCCCCAGAGGCAGACCCTTTGGGAGTGGTACCTAACTCTGTGGCCGCCTTCACCTTATGTAGGATGGACTTAAAGAGAGAAGGCTTAAAAAGGCCGGTGAAGGCCAGTTTTTCTGGAGGGAGGTCCTCATCTTCCGACAACTGAAAGTCCTCCCCCTCCCCCTCTTCCAGGGCGGACTCCTCCGTAGCCACCAAAGTGCTGGGGAGGCCGGAGCCATGCTTAGGTTTGGGCAGAGCCTCTTTACCAGTATGATATTTCATGCCCTCAGCAATGCCCTGAGAGATGGCCAGAGATATGACCTCCTTCATCTCTGCGGACAGGGCCAACCTCTTGCTCTCCCTGCGGTGAGCCTCACTACAATCCTTGCGGCTCCTATAGGCCCCGGAGGTGGAACCCTCCTCAGAGGGGAGAGAACCTATGAGGGCTCCAGTTCCTTCCTCAGGGAGGAACTGGGAGAATCTGGGTAGCCCCATGAAGCTGCAGGGAAAGAATCCCTGGTATATCCCCTGCTGATAACGGGGACCAGCTCACCCTGAGGGAGTCAGGTCCCTGCTCAACCCTCTGCCCTGGTGTGGGATCAGGTGCCTCCCTGCATTCCGGGGATGGGTGATGCTCCCGTGGAATAAGGGAACCCCCATCTTACGGTGCTTGGCACTATCTTTATGGTCATTGCCCTCAGAAGGCCCCGTGGGGTGCCTACTGGAAGAGCCCTTGTTCCCTTTACCCCCTTTGGGTGGGTGATCCAGCCTGGCCCGTTTGGCTGAGGGCCCTGACTGAGCCTCTTGAAGCTCCAAATCTCTGTCTGGCATGGTGGTTCAGCCAAGAAGAAGGCGACGAGGATTCACTAGGCTGAATTGGGCGCAAGCCAGCCGGCTACTGGCGCCCGCAGATCATGGAGGAAAGGGATGCCCGTAGGACTAGGCCCCTCCTCAGGCCGTCCACAGCCCTCCGGCTGGTTTGGCGTGGGAGGATGCGACTTGCTGGCGCCCCAGACAAGCCTCCGGCCTCCCGGACGTCGATCCGCAATGCTGCTGGGGTATGTTAAGGTGGCCCGCCGATCATAGCAGCTCCAAGCAGGAGACAATGGAGACCGCTTCCCCCTTTCACTGCAGCCCACTTAAACGTCTCTCGCTCACACCGGCTACACGCGGCTGTGAAACGACTTGTCCAAAATGGCCACAGCTGCGTGCGTAGTCCCTGCCCATTGCTGGGGAAAGGTGTGCAAATCTACAAAATGGCCGACACAACAGCCATCAGTACAGGGAAAGCCGCCCGCGCCTTTCCGAGCCCGCAAGAAGGCTCCGTGCTACCTGGAGCATCTGCGACATGGGGGGAACGACAAGGGAAGCCTTCCTCCCCCCACCGTTCGCTGGCAGACGCTGGGCAATGACTCACACTTCCGCTCAGCTTCTACCAGCAGTGATCAGCTGCACAGACAGCCCCTCAGCAGCGACAAGTAGCTGTAAGACACTTCACAACTCTCAGTAGAATCAGCTGTCTAACAGATGAGGTGGTCTTAGGGATGTAATGGCAATAGAATAGTACTTATAATGGGAAGTCCACTCTATTTGCTCTAGGACCGAGGAACTCCCCAAATTCAAGTCCTCACTGGGCGGACTGAGTTTTTAATCTGAGATTGTAGAGGCAAAGGGAGGCGTGGTCAAAGGGGAAAAAACATACTCAGTCCTAGGGCAGATAGACTGTGTTAACCCATGCTTGGACTCTCCAAGCAGCGCTCAGGAGAAATGGCTGCTCTTTATTTTATTTTTGCTACATGTAAACACTCCTACTACACCTTTTGACAATAATACGATTGCATGACTGAGGCCAGGCATATGAATAATTTTGATTTATAAATCCATATTTAGTTTGGGTGAGTCATGACACAACACTGATTCAATACAACTGCTAGACTTCACATCAAACATAGAATATTCTTTACTCTTCAGGAACACTGCTGTTAAAAAGCAGAGCTTCATTGATTCAGCATAATATTTAGACCAGAAAAACACACATTCAAAAGATTTGTTACTTTCAAACCAGTGGTGGGTTACGACCGGTACACCCCGGTACGGGCATACTGGTGCCTGCCAGGAGCACCGGATACCGTACCAGTATGGTGCTCCAGAGGACCCACCGCCTCTCCCTCCGTCCTTACCTGTCTTTGAGCTCTTCGTGGCTTCCAGGCATGGAGCGTACAGCGCATGCGCGATACTCCGCCGAGCAGCTGGAGCATCGTGGAGGCGCCGTGGAGCATCGCAGATGGAAGTATGCATGCACATAGTGCGTGTGTGTGCACGCTGCGCACATTCATGTGGTGGACGCCGGGCCCCCGTTGCACCATACTGGTTGCAACGGGATCTAGAACCCACCATTTTTTCAAACATAAAATGAATATGTCTGTAGGTTTGTGTCCAAAGTCTGTTGTCAATAGACCATCACCCAAGGTTTAAATTCTAGATTTTTTTTCTCTGACCTGTTTCCATGTCAATGGAGTCTTGTTCAATCTTTTCCAGTCTTGCATCTGTTCAAAGTTTACATAATGGTTCTGTCTGGCAGGATCCTGCTAATTTCCACCTTGCCAACTTCAAATCTTACAAAAATCATCATATGTTATAATTATGCTGCACATAGTTGGGCATAATATAAAAATTAACACTAATTTATTCAAGATACACATTTCTTTTAATGTTATGATGTTTGTGCCATTGTAGCTTGAGAGCAGAGAAATAATTGCAATACTTACTAAATAATTTTCCAAAAGATTCCCTTTTGGCTTTTTCTGCATCATAAAGATGTTTACCATCTTTTACTAATGCACCAGCCCACTATAAAACAAAAAAAGGTAATTAAACACAAATGTACAATTTTTTTCTCTAAAGCAAAAGATATTAGTCACAAATTTATAAAATTTTCTATGTTTAAATTATCTACTCAAGTTACTTACCTCTCTGTAGTGTTTCACAAACATTTTTCTTCTTACGACTTCAACAACTGCCAAACAGTACATCTGTGGGACATTACTGAGCTTTTCTACAATTTTCACTCTTTCTAACAGCTCCGTAACAAGGCGAAGCAATGCTTGTAGTTTCTCTCCATCTTGGTCAGCATGAAGCATGACGAAGCAGCACCACCTGCAGAACAGGTGACGATAGGTGAATTTGGACTGGTGATTAAAAGAAAAATCCTCTACTGAATAGCTATTTGTTAAATATATATCTTACCTTTTATCAAGGAGCTCATCAAGACAGTTTCATATTCCAAATCTATTTTTTTTCCACAACAACAAATCTGTGAGGCAAATTGGACTCAGAAGTACTGACCAGCATCTACCAACTCAAAGAACCGGCTCTTCTAATAATTGCCAACCAGGTATTTGCTTATTATGACTTGAAAACTTTACAAACCACTCAATTACAGAATATTTTAGATAGGTTACATCAGTGGCCCCCAACTTTTTGGGCATTAGGGACTGGTTCCCTGGAGAGGTTTTTCCTCAGACCAGAGAGCTTTGGTTTCTCATGACGGGGATTCGCTTGTTGGACCTAGGGATTCAAGTGGGCTTGTTCTTGATGTACCTACCTCCCAGTTGCGTCACGACAGCCCTGCCTGTGCTGCTAGAAGCAGTAGCCGGGTTGGCAGTGGAGTTCCCCAGGCTAATGGTGCTGAGGGACTTTAATCTACCGTCTCTTGGCGAACACTCTGATGGGGCACAGGAGTTCATGGCCTCCATGACAACCATGGACCTGACCCAAGTAGTTCAGGGCTCAACTCATAGAGCAGGACACACACTCGACCTTGTATTTCTCTCGGGGCAATGGAGATGTGATCTGGAATTAAGGGGAATAGAGACCTTGCCCTTGTCATGGTCAGATCACTCCTTGCTGAGGCTTGACTTCAGGACACTACTCCCCCATTGCAGGGAGGTGGAACCGATTATGTGATTCCACCCCAGGCACCTGATGGACCCGATGGGATTTCAGAGGGAGCTTGGAGAGATACCTGACTCCCTTGCCCGCAATCCGACCAAGTCCTTAGTCGCTGCCTGGAATCTTGCGGCGACTGAGGCACTGGATCGGATTGCGCCTTTGAGGCCTCTTCGCGGCAGTGGATCCAGGAGGGCACCTTGGTTTACCGAGGAACTCCGGGAGATGAAGCACCAAAAGAGACGCCTAGAGAGACGTTGGAGGACTAGTAACTCTGAATCTGATCGAACACTATTAAGAGCCTTTATTAGGACTTACCTAGTGGCGATACGGGCGGCAAAATGCACACATTTTTCCGCTTTTATTGCGTCCGCGGATTCCCGCCCAGCCGCCCTGTTTAGGGTGACCTGCTCCCTCCTGAAAGGTGAGGAGGTGGGGGAACCCCTGCAGGGAAGAGCTGAGGAATTTGTTCAGTTTCTGTCGGATAAAATCACTCAGTTTCGGACAGACCTTGACTCCGCTTGGGCAATACCAGCTGAGATGCCGAGGGTAAGTCTTAATCGGATTTCCTGGGATGAGTTCGAATTTGTCATCCCTGAGGAAGTGGACAAGGCCATGGGAGTGATGAGTGCCTCCACCTGTTTACTGGACCCGTGCCCCTCCTGACTGGTTTTGACCAGCAGAGAGGTGACACGAGGCTGGCTCCAGGCGATTATCAACGCATCTTTGCAGGAGGGGTCTTTCCCACAACCATTGAAGGAAGCGGTGGTGAGACCCCTCCTCAAGAAGCCTTCCCTGGATCCAGCCATCCTGAAAAACTACCGTCCTGTCTCCAACTTTCCTTTTCTGGGGAAGGTTGTTGAGAAGGTGGTGGCGCTTCAACACTGATGGACCTTGAATGAAGCGGATTATCTAGATTCCTTTCAGTCTGGTTTCAGGCCTGGGTACAGCACGGAAACCGCTTTGGTCACACTGATCGATGATCTCTGGCGGGCTAGGGATAGAGGGCATTCCTCTATCCTGGTGCTTCTTGACCTCTCAGCGCCTTTCGATACCATCGACCATGGTATCCTTCTGCGACGTCTAGAGGAGGTGGGAGTGAGAGGCACCGTTTTATGGTGGTTCTCCTCTTACCTCTCTGACAGGTCGCAGTCGGTGTTGGTCGGGGGGGCAAAGGTCGACCCCTAAGCCCCTCAAATGTGGGGTGCCACAAGGTTCAGTCTTGTCCCCCCTCCTATTTAACATCTACATGAAGCCGCTGGGTGAGATCATACGACAGCATGGGATAAAGTACCATCAATATGCAGATGATACACAACTGTATCTATCTGCCCCGTGCCAGCTCAGTGTAGCGGCGGACGTGATGTGCCGATGCCTGGAAGCTGTCAGGATCTGGATGGGGATGAACAAACTTGTGCTCAATCCTGATAAGACTGAGTGGCTTTGGATGCTGCCCCCAAAGGACAGCCTAGACAGTCCGTCCTTGATCCTGCGGTGCGAAAATTTACACCCCTCAGAGAGGGCCCGCAATTTGGGGGTCCTCCTGGATTCACAGCTGACACTGGAACACCATCTGTCGGCTGTGACCAGGGGGGGGCTTTGTCCAGGTTTGCCTGGTGCACCAATTGCGGCCCTATTTGGACCGGGGGACACTTCAAATGGTTACTCACGCCCTTGTCACCTCAAGTCTGGATTATTGCAATGTGCTCTACATAGAGCTACCCTTGAAAAGTGTTTGGAGACTACAGCTAGTCCAGAATGCAGCCGCACGAGCTACATTGGGTGTACCGAGGTACACCCACATTACACCTGTCCTTCGCGAGCTGCACTGGCTACCAATTGGTCTCCGGACGCAATTTAAGGTATTGGTTATTACCTTTAAAGCACTATGGCCTATGGCTTAGGACCAGCGTACCTGCGAGACCGCCTACTGCCACCTACCTCCCAACGGCCGGTAAGATCCCACAGATTGGGCCTCCTTCGGATGCCATCAGCCAGACAGTGTCGGGCCCCCGGAGGAGAGCCTTCTCTGTGGCTACTCCGACCCTTTGGAATCAGCTACCCCTAGAGGTCCGGACCTTACCCACTCTCACGGCCTTCAGGAAAGCTGTTAAAACCTGGCTGTTCTGGCAGGCCTGGGGCTGTTGACCTTACTGTTAAGGTCCAGACCCGATTAGAACGAATGCGTGTTGTGAATTTTAAACTATCCTTTTTATTCTCCTTTCTTTTTTCTTTCCTCCTTTGTAAGCCGCCCGGAGTCCTTCGGGATTGGGCGGCATATAAATTTAATAAGTAGTAGTAGTAGTAGTAGTAGTAGTAGTAGTAGTAGTAGTAGTAGTAGTAGTAATAATAATAATAATAATAATAATAATAATAATCTGATGATGCCAAATGCAGACTTTGCAAAGAAGCTGATGAAACTGTTGATCACATACTCAGCTGCTGTAAAAAAATCGTGCAGACTGATTATAAATTGCGACACAATTCAGTAGCACAAATGATCCATTGGAATTTGTGCAAAAAATTATAATATTAAAACAGCAACAAACTGGTGGGAACATCAGCCTGAAAAAGTCACCGAAAATCAGATGGTCAAGATCTTGTGGGATTTCCGTATACAAACCGACAAAATACTGGCGCATAATACACCAGACATCACACTGGTTGAGAAAAATAAGGTCACAATCATAGACATCGCAATACCAGGTGATAGCAGGGTCGCTGAGAAGGAACATGAAAAAAATCGCAAAATACCAGGACTTAAAAATCGAAATTCAATGACTATGGCACAAACCAGCAGTGGTAATTCCAGTGGTAATTGGCACACTGGGTGCTATTCCAAAAGCACTGGAATTACATTTAAAACAGTTAAAAATTGACAAAATCACCATCAGTCAAATGGAAAAAGCCGCACTGCTTGGATCTGCACACATATTACGAAAATACATTACGACGTCCTAGGCTCCTGGGTGGGGCCCGACTAGTAACCAATGCCAAATCCAGCGAAACAACTGGCCGCTGTGATACAATTGTATAATAATAATAATAATCATCATCATCATCATCATCATCATCTTGGAAACAAACCAGTTAATGTACAGCGCAGCTGTAATAGTCACTAATGAACTAGGCATTAAAATTAAAGTACCTAGTCATACAACAGAAAAAGCATCAAAGCCAAAGTGGAAAATCCGTTTAGAACAAAAAATAAAAAATTAAGGGCAGATGCTAGTAACTTAAAGAACATGCATGAGCAACGGCTTAAAAACAACAAAATCATAGATCGGCTAATCAGGAGATATAGATTGGATACAAGAAACATCAATGAAGCTGTAGAGATTGTAAAACAGCAGATAACAGCAACAGCTAGAAAAATTGAAAGATATGAGGCACGAATCATCCAATATAAACAAAATCAGCAATTTCGATCAGATCAACGGCGTTTTTATCAAAGTCTTAATGTAAATGGTGACACCAAAAGTGAAAAACCAGAAAAACAGGCCACAGTTGAATTCTGGAAAGAATTGTGGGAAAATGCAAAGGACTACAACAAGGAAGCAAAGTGGATACATGACTTTGAGAAAAGCATTGGCAACAAACAAATGCAAGTATTAGAAATAACAACTGAGATGGTCAAAAATCGAGTTAAAAAGGTAAAGAATTGGACATCACCTGGAAGTGACCAATTACATGGTTTCTGGCTCAAATATCTGACCAGTTTACATGCAATATTGGCCAGGCAACTGAATGAAATTTTACAAAAGGGCCAAATTGATGAATGGTTGACAACTGGAAAAACATACTTGATTCAGAAAGATCCAACTAAAGGAACAACACCAGAAAACTATAGACCAATAACATGCTTGCCAACAACCTTCAAATTACTCACAGGCATTATTGCAGATACATGATGGATTATTTGGAAACAAACAACATCTTGCCAGTAGAGCAAAAAGGCAACAAAAGAAGGAGCAGAGGCACAAAAGATCAGCTTCTAATTGATAAAATGATATTAGAAAATTGTAAGAACAGAAAAACGAACTTGAATATGGTCTGGATTGATTACAAAAAGGCATTTGACTCACTGCCACATAGTTGGATCATAAAATGCTTAGAAACAACTGGCATTAGCAAAAATATTACATCCTTTACTGAAAAGGCAATGAAACAATGGAGAACTGAGTTGGCAGTAGGGAATGAGAGCTACGGAATGGTTAATATCAAGCGAGGAATTTTCCAGGGTGATTCACTTTCACCTCTTCTCTTCATCATCGCAATGATCCCACTATCAGTAATCTTAAAAAAAATGAAATTAGGCTACCAAACAGCCAAAAAAGCTGAAAAAAATTCGCATTTACTATATATGGATGATTTGAAACTCTATGGAAAGTCAGAAATAGAAATCCAATCATTGACAAATACAGTCCGAGTATTCAGCACCGATATTTCAATGCAGTTTGGCATGGAAAAATGCGCCACTGTATCCATAAAAAGGGGCAAAATCACTGCATCTGAGGGAATTGAAATGCCCAATGGCCAACTAATTAAATGCAAAGAAAATGAAGCCTACAAATACTTAGGCATTCTGCAGTTGGATAACATCAAGCATGGAGAAGTAAAAACTATTGTCAGACGAGAGTACACCAACAGAGTTAGGAAAATTTTGAAATCTAAATTGAATGGTGGAAATACAATCAAGGCCATAAATACCTGGGCAATACCAGTTATAAGATACACAGCTGGCATAGTTAACTGGACACAAACTGATTTGGACCTTTTGGACCGAAAAACCAGGAAACTAATGACAATGCACTACAGTTTACATCCACGTGGTGATACTGATAGACTATATATCTGCCCCGAAAATCAGGTGGCAGAGGATTATTACAAGTGAAGCAAACAGTTGAAGAAGAAAAACATGCACTGGCTCATTATTTAAAAGAAAGTCAAGAACATCTATTAATCGAAGTAAAGAACAAAAATCTACTGAAGGCCCAACAGACAAAACAAGAATACAGAAAAGATGTGATAAAATCAAGAATGGAGAGTTGGCAGAACAAAGCACTGCATGGTCAATTTCTGGAAAAAATAAAAGATAAAGTGGACAGGGAACAAACTTGGTTATGGTTAAAAACAGGTACATTAAAGAAAGAAACAGAGTCACTAATCCTGGCTGCGCAAGAACAAGCTATCCGCACAAATGCCATTAAGGCCAAAATCGAAAAATCCTCTGATGATGCCAAATGCAGACTTTGCAAAGAAGCTGACGAAACTGTTGATCACATTCTCAGCTGCTGTAAAAAAATTGCGCAGACTGATTATAAATTGCGGCACAATTCAGTAGCACAAATGATCCATTGGAATTTGTGCAAAAATTATAATATTAAAACAGCAACAAACTGGTGGGAACATCAGCCTGAAAAAGTCACAGAAAATCAGATGGTCAAGATCTTGTGGGATTTCCGTATACAAACCAACAAAATACTGGCGCATAATACACCAGACATCACACTGGTTGAGAAAAATAAGGTCACAATCATAGACATCGCAATACCAGGTGATAGCAGGGTCGCCGAGAAGGAACATGAAAAAATCGCAAGATACCAGGACTTAAAAATCGAAATTCAACGACTATGGCACAAACCAGCAGTGGTAATTCCAGTGGTAATTGGCACACTGGGTGCTATTCCAAAAGCACTGGAATTACATTTAAAACAGTTAAAAATTGACAAAATCACCATCAGTCAAATGCAAAAAGCCGCACTGCTTGGATCTGCACGCATATTACGAAAATATGTTACGACGTCCTAGGCCCCTGGGTGGGGCCCGACTAGTAACCAATGCCAAATCCGGCGAAACAACTGGCCGCTGTGATACAATTGTACAATAATAATAATAATAATTTGGGATATACGTTCTAAACAGTAATTATAATAATAGGACACATAAAATTAAAAAAAATACATAGGGTGAAATAAATTACTGCAATAGCTTCACTTACTTCAGTCGGACTTGTAAATTATTTGCAAGTTCTTGTTTGGCAGTAGTACATTTTTGTTTAATATCTAAAAGTTTCCTGTGGTTAGTTAACATGATCATCAGTTGATTTGCATGGCTCAAGCACAAGTCAGGTAGTACAGAAGGATCTTTCAAGTTCTCTGCTCTCTTCTGATTAGCCAAAAATCCCTTAATAAAATAAATTGACATAAGAATGGAAACATTTTATGTTCTCTGTGCCAAATAAAAATTATGTTAATTCATTCCCAATAACTTCAGAAGACTTTTTTTTTTTCAAACCAGAATCAGCTATGGAAATGGATTGGTATCCATACTAATAGCTAAAATGTTTTCAGAAGACTATAGTAGCCCTCCTCTAAGATTTGTAAAATGATAGATAATAGTCTAGATCAGCGGCCCCAATCTTTTGGGTGCCAGGGACCCGTTCCATGGAGGCAGGTTTTTTTCAGGACTGGGATCATGGTTTCACACACCACTCGGATCCCGCACATGCTGGATGCGGGTTCGCTGGATGGGACTTTGCTCGCTTGCACAGATTGGTCCCTGGTAGGCTACAGACCGATGCCAGTCCATGGCCTGGAGGTTGGAGACCCCTGTTCTAGATAATTGCTTCATATCTTCGTATAAATATATATTCTAAAGGACACCAAATGACTTTATTATCAATAAAAACAGCAGGTAATTTAGGTTTAACAAGGTTGCATTATGTTAGAAACTAAGTGAAAGAATCCTTATAATATATTGCCACCTACTGACCATACTGAATAAGATGTTATATACACATGTAATTATGCAATAAGAAACTACCTACGTTTATTTTCTTATTTTTGTTTTAATTATATCCAACCTCACTTAAATACAGAAATAATTGCACAGTCATTAACTGTATTTTGGTTAGTTTTCTCATCTTTATGAATAAATTACTGAATACTAATTTTGCTACCAGTTTTAAATATTTGGAGCTTTTATTACTAGTTTTTTCATTAGTATTCTATTATTTGTATTTATGGTGCTATCATAAACTACTTTATTAACTCATATTGATTTTAGAAATATTTATACATTTTTATTGGAACTTTTTAACTTTTAAGCAGTTTTGTACAATTGTATTCAGTGATAACACAAAATATCAAACTATCTGATTACACCTGAGACCAACATTTCAGTCTTCATTTTGCTGTTGTTTCAATTGGCATATTAGTAAATTAAATTAATACTGTTTATGCTCTGGTTTAAAATGCATTTTATTAAGAACCAAATAAGTGCTCCAGTGGTTCTAGAGCAAGAGAAGGCACATATGTACTGCTTGGGGAAGAACTTTTGAAAAGGACAACTACAAAAAGCATTGTGTGGCAAGATGGTCCCAGAAAAGCTACTCTTAAAAGCAAATAAATAAGGAAAACCTTTAAAATTTGGGGTGTTTAGCTTTGAGATCCAAGCCCCTATAACAGATTGTAAGAAACTCTAAATCAATCTAACCTAGGAAAAAGGAAGATTATATAAACTAATATATGTTAGGACTTTGCAACTGTTTGAAATGGATGTTTCTCTGAAAGGTTTGGCATAATTAGTTTGAAGGCTTTTTCTGGTTATCCAAATTGTGTATACAGATAACTCCTCCAATAAGACAACTAAGTTAAATCTTCAAAGTAAACATGCTGAGCCTAAGTTCACTCCCTTGAGTTATTTATAAAAATAATAAAGGCATTTATTTTATTATTAATATTCCTATGGTGCTCTACTGCCCATGGATCCAAGCATCCATCACAGAAAAAGCAGAGAATTAAAAATAAAAGAATAATAATAAACAATATACATCACAATAGTACTGAATAATAGGGGTAAGTAAAGAAAAATCTTAACACATCCCAAAAGACACCCTAGATGCTTCCATCTAGAATTAAGATTTTAATTCTTTACACTTAAGAAAGAGATAGCTCTTACATATGGGGCAAACTATTTGATAATATTATAGAATTAAACTATTTCTAATTGTTGAATTGCAATTTCCTTATGCTTGACTATAATGGCTTATCCTTTGGATAATTCAGTTCAGCAGCTCCTGTATAACAAACCTCTAATTCAGAAAAATAATAGGAAATTTATTTGTATACATCAGATGAGCATTATCTCAGTATAAGTGGCATTGATTTCAATCATGAGAGAAATGCTAAATAACACAAAAAAGTAGGATTGCATCAGAGGTACAGAACTGAAATCTAACTTGAAAACCTCTGGTGATGCCTTCAAAGGCTTCCAGAATCACTGGGAGTTGGGCAGCAAAAATATTTATACTAGAACATCCACACCAAAATCAATGCCTGAACTAAAGAATGAGGTAGTGAATTTCATACTGTGGTAGGAAGATATCCGTATCTGTGATTTAAAAAAAGTTTAATTTCAAATTTATGTTCTGTTAAGGTAGAAGAAGCAGCTTAATCTAAACAAATCCAATTTATTGAACTATTTTCAGAACATACTATTATTATAAAAAAGGCTATCTTGCCTTATTCAAAACAACTACCACTTACCTGAGCAAGTTCTTTTTGTTCATTAACAAGCCTGCTGCAGCTAGCTATCATCTGGTCCAGCGCATAAAGCCTATCCTCCAGTCCCTTTATAGCCTTCATGTTCTGATTATCTAATTTGGCAATCGTCTGTCTACAGTCTGCCAAAAAAGTCTGAATAATTCTTGGATCAAGCTGAAAAACAAAAAGACAAATTTAATGACTAACCGCTTCTTATGGAAAGGAAATTATGGGGAAATTATTATCATGTGTGGGTAATCTACAATTAGACTCACAGTCTAAGACCGGTTGAAATTAAGTAATTCAAATCCTGACCAAGGATCCAAGAATTTTTAAGGTAATGTCTAAGAATATAGGCAGTTCCAAGAAGGATGGTATTTTGTAAAATGAGGATATTCAGGTCCAAAAAAATCAGTATTTCCTGATATTGATGAAGCCCTGTAGATAGTACTCTGAGGATTCTAAGTAAGATTGGTAGAATAGATTTCTTTTTCCATAAGGATTCAACTTTGATCTGCAAGTCTCACTATTTCATAATTTTCCAATTGTTTTTACTCAATCCTAGCATCACCCAGAATAGCAATGTCAATGAACCAGGCTTTATTTTCAATAACTATTATAACAGGCATGTTAGGTACAAGGTGCCTGTTTTTTTGAAAGTTAAATTTTCCTTAAGATCTCAACCTGCTCATTTTCCAAAATCTTCTCAATTTGATGGTCCAGTAGTTTTAACTACATTCAAATCCAAGCCTCTGGAAAAGCTTCCAATAAATTCTGACAACTTGATCATGATGCTGCTTGTAGTGTTTGTGAAATTTTGTGGTAGCCACTGATCAAAATAGTAAATTGTTTCATCCTTTTCACTACAAAAGTGACATTGGCTGTTGCAACATTTGAATTTTTGCCTTCATGAAATTAGTTGGCAAAGTTTATTGTGAGTCAAGAATGTTTTTGAACACTCCTGATCTTAACTAATTCTATGTGAATTTTATTAGTTTTCCTTTATATCCTTCAAATATTGATCATGCATTGGCTTTTTCTTCCAATTAATAAATTGGTTTTCAATTTCAGGCCACATTTTCTTCCTCCATTTTGTTTAATCTGTACAAATTCTCTATCCACTTTAGCTCTTTGCATGCAGCCAATCAGTACTACTTTTTGGGTGTAAGCATAGTGCATTGCCCTTAGTTTTCTTGTTTTCCGATCCAAATTATCAAATTCTATCTGGGTCCAATCAACTATTCCTGCTGCATATCAGATAGTAGCTCATGTATTAATTGCTTTAATGATATGTCCATCATGTAGCTGTTTTCAAAATTTTCAGGACTTGTTGATTCTCTGTAGCACCTGAGCTCATTATACCGAGATTAAACTTGAAACTTTGGAGGAATTTCCTGATAAGTGAGAATGATTAATCAATAGAACAGCTTATCTCCTGAAGTTGTGGGTGTTTCATCATTGGGAATTTACAATTTGTTCAGGATGATATAAGCCCTTGGCAGAGGGCTGGACTAGAAGACCTCCAAGATCTCTTTCAGCTTTATGATTCTACAATATATTTAGTAGAAGTATTTTGATTGATTTTGTAATAAATTGGAAGCTTCCAAATCCCCCAAATATTTGTAGGCTTCTTCGGGTACCACTGCTGCTATCAAATCTTCATTGTTAAGCTGAATTCCATCATCTTCAATAATTTTCCTGCCATTATAGCTATAGTTGCGTACTTGTTGATGTTAAATTGATTTCTAATATCTTTATTACACTCCCCAACGATACTTTTAATATCATCAAGCAACATTGGTCTATTCTTGGGAAGGACTTGATAGGTAAATAAAAATATCAAACCCAGGCTAAACATCTGGCTGATTGTGGAACCAACCATAATACACATCGGCATCCAAACACATGCATTGTACGTAATGTGATGTAATCTGAAACTTGTACATTTTAAACTAGATTTTCTTAATAAGAAACACATAACGGGTAAAATCAACCTTCATTTCTTAAGCAGAAGAGATTTTCCTTCCCTCCTCTTCCACTGGAGCACCATAAAACATTGAAAAATGGCTTAAACAAGATAGCCCAAAGGGAGTGCCATATATAAAAACCTATTGTAAAAGTTGCAGGAAAGTAGAACTGGATTTAATGAGATTTATACTATGAAATTGTCTTAAAAGTGCAACTTTAGTAAACTATTTAAGTCTTGCTGTATTCACAGAGATTAGTTTTTTTAAACCATACAATCCTGGTTACTCTCAAAACAAAATCTTTAACCGTGTCTTATTCTGAATATTTCTTCAAAGCAAATGTCTACGTCATGCCCACATATTAACATGTTAGTATTTAATATTATTAACCTACCTCATCTAATGAAACAGACTGAAATTTGAAGTTACCACTTATAGTACCATCCCTTAATCCATAAATTAATTCAATCCAGCAACTCTTTAAAATATTTAAAAGACAGCACAGATCAACTCAAAATCATTTGTATTTTTATACTAATTCTGGATATCTTTATGCAATTCAATTTACTACATTATTCTCTCTTTAAACACTTAATAATAATAATAATAATTTTAGCATGTTGAATTCATCTATCCAGAGATATTCTTAGGGCGCTTACACAGCAAAACATGTCTTAAGTATTGTATAAAATTTACAGTAACTTAAGGTAGTCAGCTATTACTTCCAATGGTTGAATAAACAGTATTCCCTGAAAACCATGTGCATTTGAAGGACAGAATGCACATTTTTTTTAAAAACCATGAATGCATCTTTAAAAAATAAAGGGCAAACTCCTCAATAGTGAGAGCTGTAAGCCAACTAGATGACTATGGGCCAGTCACACACTAGGGATGTTCAACATCTTGCCTCTCTATATACATATACATATTTATATTTTTAGTGCCCTTTATTTAACAAATAGTTTGAGAGGAGTGAGGGAATCTTTAGAACATCCATAAATACTGGTTTCATTAAAGACAGTAATTGATAAAAATCAAAAACTGTTTTGACCAGTTTCAATCAAGTTTAATTTTATACTGCCATACAGTTAGGAAAAACATCTCAAACATACCCCTGAAGGGAAGGAAAAATTAAATTTCGCTTAACATTAATTTATACCCTATCATATTACATGTTAAGCAAACAACTGGACATTCACAAAAATTATGTTCAAATTGCTAGAATCAATGCTACAATAATTATCAAGCCAATAAAAATTAACAAAAAACGCATTTGGGGAAATGACATTTTAAGGTTCTGGAGAACTTATAGGTCATGGAATCTAAAAAAATAGTTACTACTTTTCATAATAGATATATAATTAATTACAATTATACACTGGTTGATATTCTTAAATGACATGCAAAGTGGTCTAGGAATAAACATAAATCTGGAATAAACATTTGAAATACAGAAGTACATGGGAAGACGTAATTGTCAAATAATGAACCAGATGTTTATTACTAATATGTTCTGGACCCCACTTAGCTCGTTCCAAAACTATAGCCACACGAAGCTTGCAAAAGATTGTCTTATCAGTCCCGGCTCAAGCTGGCTGCGAGCCCAAAATAAACATAGATAAAGTCTCTGGCAAAATGTTACACAGCAAATGCAAAAACAAAACTCTTACAGCAAAACAGGTTTACAGAAAGCAAATCACTTATCCAAGTGCCTCTTTGAATTATGAACAGTAACTCGAACAGGAACGGAACTGAACTCACGAACAAACAAACTTGACTTCTGCAACCAGGGCGTGGCACCATCAGTCCTTTTATCTGTAGGAGAAGACTCTAACGAGCAACAGCTGTGTGTTATCACCTCCTATGAGTCCTCAATTGTTCCTTACGTCGGTCAGCTCTTCTCCTACGTGCATCCCGAAATAACTCACAGGAGGGTTCTTTCTCAGCCTCTCGTCTCCTCCCCACTGATCCAAGGCTCAGTCATTACCTGGGAACCAACTAGTCTCTCTCAGCCCTGCTCAGAGTCAGACCCCTGTCCAGAGCGCTCCTCCTCTTCCAAGCATGACTCATAGGGCCCCTCGCTGTCAGAGTCTGATAACAGCTCCAAAGGCTCCAGCCGAGCCACAACACTAATATATGTGTAGACATCAATGTCAGATGCCACACAATTGTAGAACATATATTACTAAGATCAACTTGAAGCTATATGATAGAATATAAATTTCAGAAACAGATTAAATGCAGCTATCACAAATTTGTTACTGTACTTTACTACGAGGTGGGTAAAATGAGGACCCAGATTGTTGGGGGCAATATGCTGACTCTCTGTAAACCGCTTAGAGAGGCCTGAAAGGCCTATGAAGCGGTATATAAGTCCACTGCTATTGCTATTGCTATGCTGAATAGGGCTATGAGTTTTAAAACTAATATGTTTGAACTTTACCAGTCTGACAAAGATATGCCCCACTTGCTGTTACCAAGGATTCAAAGATCAAACAAACAAATTTTGCTTGAAAGCCCATACTTTTGGTCCTGTGTACTTATATCAGTTGATAGTGGATTGAAGCTTGAATGGGATAGTGGATTGAAGCTTGATTGGTCATTTGCATGAATAAATTTAGGAGAGCCAACTTCATTTTTCATATTATTGATAAGAAATTACAGACTAATATGCAATTAATCAGAGAGCCCGACTGTTTTCTAGTTCAGATAAGTTATTCACTTGAATTTTTTTAATCAATCTATCATGCTACATATGTTTGAATAGAAAGCAACATTCACCCTTTTTAACCAACAGGGAAATTCAAAATATCAGCCTTTTAGCAGGCTACTAAGAAAAAAAAATCTTTTATTATCAACATTTGACATGAAGAAAATCAACTGAGAGGCAAACGGAATAAAATAACTTGGTGGATGAGTGGAGAGGTCTGACAGCATTATTGATAAGCCTTCAGAGAACTTTTTCTCATCTATGGCTATAAAGTGAGCAATATAATATAAGTACTCTTCGACCTATGATCACAATTGAGTCCAAAATTTTCATTGCTAGCAAGTTTGTTTTTTAAATTTTGCCCCATTTTACCATCTTTCTTGCCATAGTTAAGTGAATCATAAATACATGCCATTTGCCAAACATCTGAATTTTGATGATTTGACCAGAGGCTACAATGATCACAAGTGTGAAAAACAGTCAGGAGTCACTTTTCTCAGTTCCATTGTAACTATGAACAGTCACTAAATGAATGGTTGTAAGTTGATGACCACCTATATAAAGATACTCTCATCCTTACCTTGAACATTTGACACTGCTTTATTTGTTAAGGTATGTGTTGTGGCTCGGAAGGAGCCTTTGGAGCTGCTATCAGACTCTGACACAGAAACCTCCTGTGGGTGGTTTCAGGATGCTCACAGGAGAGGCTAACAAGCCGCTGTGGCTCGTTAAGGATCTTCTCCTGCGGATAAAAGACTGATGGTGCCACGCCCTAGTTGCAGAAGTCAACATTCGTTCGTTCCATTCCGTTCCTGTTCTAATCAAGGTTCCCTGTTCGTATTCATGATTCAAAGAAACCAACTTGGAGAAGTGGTTTGCTGTAAGAGTTTGTTTTTGCATTTGCTGTTTAACTTTTTGCCAGAGAATTTATCTATGTTTATTTTCGGCTCACAGCCAGCTCGAGCCGGGATTGATAAAAAGATTTCCTTTAAAGTTCTGTCTGGCTGTCGTTTCTGAACGAACAAGGTGGGGGTCAGAACAGGTATGTATATTAAACTTTTCTGGAAAAAATATGCAAGTAGCATATTATATAAATATAAAAAAACCTTATGTACACCCAAAATAATTATATTGGGAGACAATGCCTGGGAAAAGAGACCACGGACAAAAACCATCTTCCTCTTCCACTGGTAATAATCTATGCTGAATTGCAATTATCATTTTCAAACCAACATCAAAAGGCCACTTTAGATCTAACATCCTTTACGTTACTTGCAAGAAAAGTTATACAGGATAAAAAAGAATAATTCAGAAGGTTATAAAGCAGAACACAATGACATTTTTTTAAAAAATCATTAACTTACTCTGCTCATGGAATCAAAACATTTCCTGACCAAGGACTCAACATCATTAGGTCTATCTTGAACATTTATCCAGTCTAAAAGTGAAACATTAAAAGAAGGCAGATCATCCTCGTTAAGCTCCATTGAAATATCTCTGTCTTGGACTGTATATTGACTAGCTTCCCTATTTTCATTCACTTTTTCAAAATCTGGATCATCTGAGGTTGGATGTTCCACCGACTTGCAAAATGATGCTATCAATAATTGTTTGTTCATTTTAAGTGTATCAGGAGAAAGCATAACATCAGCTGACTTCTCATTTTCAGTGTCTTCGCTTTCTGTTCCTCCATGATCAGTGGAGTCCATTCGTTCCAAACACTCCCTGTAACTATGTCTAGTTAGGCACTCCAGCAATGGGATCTTGGCCATAATAGAAACAGCAGCCCCTAAGCTTGGGAAAATAAATAAACAAATAATGTTAAGTATAAATAAACAAAGATGATGCTTTTTTAGTAATTTCACTATGTTACCTTATCAGACAATGAAATATTAAATATGTTTTGACTTAATTATATCTTCACTACAATTAAAAATGTTTAATGTACCGATGTACTTTAAAAGAGTTTATCAAATAATCTGAAATGTTTATCCAAATTTAAAGTAGGAAATCAGGTAAGTACAAATTAATATTTTGCACTATTATAGCTACGTTATGTATTTTATGTGAATCTGCCATTGAGTCAGTGTTGACTCAAAGGTCAAACTAGAATGCATACAGGTAGTTGACAACCTATTATACCGTTTAGTGATCATTCGAAATTGCAATGGCACTGAAAAAGTGACTTAGGGCCGTTTTTCACACTTATGACCACTTCAGCATCCCCATGGTCATGTGATCAAAATTCTGATGCTTAGCAACTGTTTCATATTTATGTCAGTTGCAGTGTCCCAGGGTCATCTAATCCCTTTCTGCAATATTCTGACAAACCAAGTCAATGGGGAAGCCAGATTCACTTAACAACTGTGCTACTAATTTAACAACTGCAGTGATTCACTTAAATAGGGCAAGACTGACACTGCAATCACTACACCAAAATGCCTTTCAATGTTACATCTATAAATACATTAATTATACAGTAATACAGTTTCCTTCCAAATTTTGAATGGAAAGTCTGAATATAAATTGTGTCTGAAGATTAGCTTTTCAAACATTCAAACATGTAGTCTACAATTATCCATCATCAACATCATCATATTAAATAATAAAGCCTTAAAACCTATTGAACTATATGGGACATTTCCTTATTCAAAAAAGGCTATCATAATTTGTATTATACTTTAATGTTATGCAACTGATCACATAAATGCTTTCCAAGTTAAGTATTAGTACACAAATAATAAACCAGCAAATGAAATCCACTGCAAACATATTTGCAGTCATCTGTTTTTTGGGTAATACACCAATGACTATGTTCCATTGAATTCAGAGGAATCTGGTCTTTTACAAGTCCAAACGAATATATAATCACATTTTCAGAAGTCCTGAGTAATATAATTACAATCACTCACTGCTTTCCTCTCAATTGGTATTAAATCTCAAGCACCAGAATTGATGTAATGAATAAAGTCAAAATAAGTGTACAAACTCATAAAAACTTAGTTTTCAATAGCAATGGCTTCTTACTAAAGAGTCTCAATGCAAACTTACTGCGTAAGTTTCAGTTTAATGTCATCTATGGATTGCAGGTAACTTGAATAAGCGTTTTCAAATTTGAAAAGCAATTTTTGATAAGAATATGTGCAATCTTCCAAATTTGCCATTATAGCAGCCCAGCCTTGGTGCTGAAGATGTTCATCATGAACGAGGCCTTCACAGAAGGAGCAAAGTTTTTTGGCTATTTCATACATTTCCTGTATAAACAAATATGTTAAATATCAATAGCCTATATTTTCTAGTTAAAATATATAAACCTAACACACATTTTCCAAGGAAAGAAATATGGAACATAAAAAGAATGTAACAAGCAAAATGTGAGTCTTATATGACAAGAAATGCCCTTGAAAGCATGTGTGAATAATGTGTGAATAATAGTTTTAAAGAGATAAACCACCTAATATTTTTAGTAAACCTTCTCAGAAGAAATGTCTATGTGACATTAGCAATCATTTTTCTGCAATACCTTTTGTCTTTTTTGCAGATAAAAAGAAAAGCATGTTCATATAGTGATGTCTTTCATTAAACTCCCCCCAACCCCCAACCCCCCCCAAAATACAAACAGTTTCAATCCCAGCTAATTTTCAGGATAGGTAACTATTTTAATTTCTTTGCTTTTCTCATCCATTTTGTATTTCCATTACAGGCAATCCTAAGTTACAATCATTCATTCAGCGACTGTTCAAAGTTACAAGGGCACTGAATGCATGGTTGTTGCAGTGTCCCTATGGCAATAGGATCACCAAATCTGATGTTCCTAGCCAGCTTCCCCTAAGCAAAGTCACTTGGAAAGCTGGCAGGAAGTTAGAACTCACAATCACATGAGGTCACTTAATAAGCTGTGTGGTCCTTGCTGAACAATGGCAACCAGGATTGCCAAAATTGCAATTGTTGAGCAGCACACAGGCATAATATTGCCCTTTATAACATAGCAATTCCGATCCCAATTGCTATCACAACTGAAAACTACTCATATCTACCTTTTAGCCTGGGTTTGTTTGGGAGTATTTCTGATGTTGAAGAGGATCAAATTAATTCAATAGATGTATTTATATTACATGCAGTCACTGACTTATAATGGCAATTTGAGTCAGAATTCCTTCGCAAAGTGCTGTGGTAGTAAAACACACACTGGTTAGCAATAGCAACCCTGTGAAATCCAATTGCCATAGTTAACTGAATCCCATGGTCAGTAAGCAAGCAACTTCTGGCAGCTTCCCATATCAAAGTCAGTGCCAGCAGGTAAGTGTGGGTCCCAGGCCAGCAGTTGGTAAGTGGCTACTGCTGGCTGGGGGAGAGCACAAGGAGGTGCACAAGGGTGAATAAGACTGTTTTTTTTGGGAGGGGGGGAGGTAAGTGGCTGACACAGTGCTAATACAGAGGTTGGGCTACAGTGTTTTTGGGGGGGAAGGGGGGGCGAAACTTACTCTAGCCACTTGCAATCTTCCCTTATCAATATCAGCCTTACCAGGAAGACCAGAGGGAAAACACAATTGGATAAGTTCATTCTGTTTTATTGTAATTCTACAATAACAGAAGCTTACAAATCTGAAAGCATACACCTCCCATTGTCTTCTTTACAGTCTGAGAAGCTATAGAAGGCCCCTTCGGAGTCTATATGCATTCTCTTAGCTGATTGTTCCCTGGACAGCATTTCTTTGCCTCATCTCTCAAAGTCTCTCTCATACCTCATTGCAACTGGTTTCTCCACTGATTTCCTTGGGAAACCAGCAGGGAAGGTTGCAAATGGTGATCATATGATTGTGGAACACTGCAACCAGTCATAGGTGTGAACTAGAAGCCAAGGGCCCCTGTCATAATCATGTGATCATGGGGGCATTGGGATGGCTGGAACGCCTAGAACTGATTGCAATCATCCTTTTGAATAATCACTGAACATGATTGTAGGTCAAGAACTACCTGTAATAGAACACAAATAAGTGATAACGAAAAACAGTTTCAGTTTCAGTTTCAGTTTATTGGGATTTATATGCCGCCCTTTTCCCTGAGGGGACTCAGGGCGGCTTACAACCACAGGGGAGGGGAAGTGCAAGGTCAAAACAAACAATTAGTGAACAAAAGAAAAATGATAAAACACAACTTTCATTCAGCAATCAAACACTCGGGCGGGTGATTGGAAACCTATTCCCAGGCCTGCTGGGAGAGCCAGATCTTGAGGGCTGCGCGGAAGGTCTGGATCGTGGTGAGGGTGCGGATCTCCATGGGGAGCTCGTTCCATAGGGTCGGGGCAGCAACAGAGAAGGCTCTCCTCCGTGTGGTCGCCAGTCGGCATTGACCGGCTGATGGAATTCGGAGGAGGCCTAGTCTGTGCGATCTAATTGGTCGGTTTAGGGAGGTAATCGGCAGAAGGCGGTCTCTCAAGTACCCAGATCCACTACCATGGAGTGCTTTAAAGGTGGTCATTAGTATCCTGAAGCGCACCCGGAGACCAACAGGCAGCCAGTGCAGCTCGCGGAGGACAGGTGTAACGTGGGCGAACCGAGGTGCGCCCACTATCACTCGCGCGGCTGCATTTTGGACTAGCTGTAGTCGCCGGATGCACTTCAGGGGCAGCCCCATGTAGAGCCCATTGCAGTATTCCAGTCTGGAGATCACAAGGGCTCGAGTGACTGTTGTGAGGGCCCCCCGATCTAGGTAGGGCCGCAACTGGCGGACCAGGCGAACCTGGGCAAATGCCCCCCTGGTCACAGCTGACAGCTGGTGGTCAAAAGTCAGCTGTGGATCCAGGAGGACTCCTAAGTTGCGGACCCTATCTGAGGGGTATAAAATTTGACCCCCCAGCCTAAGCGTTGGTGTATTAGCCAAATTATTGGGGGGGAAACACAACAGCCACTCGGTTTTATCCGGGTTGAGCACCAGTTTGTTAGCACTCATCCAGTCCTTAACGGCCTCCAGACCCTGGTTCATCACAGCCTGTTCCTAATATATAATTTGGGAAAAGGGATGATTTTAACAACATTCCCAAGTGTCTTTCACAGCTTTAGTTCCAAAGAGAAAGCTATTCAAGAATATACCCCCATTCCCAAATTATATATTAGGAACAGACAGTTTTTCTTTATTACTGATTTTTGTTTCTAATAAAATTAGCTCTGGAATAAACAGAAACATGCCATTAAGAAACAAACAAACAAAAACTCTGTATCTGTAACGGGAATTTTATCCCTTAGCATAACTTTAGATTTCTGGTAAAACATACTTGTCCTTTCATAAGCACCAGCACTATAATAATTTATATATGTGAAACCAACATTGTTTCAAAATAATAATGTGGCAGCTCATGTTTATTTTGCTGCTACCCCTGACAATTTTTTTCTACTAAATACAAAAATTCATTTAATAATTTCAGTTATTCACAGGAGAAATAATGAATCTATAAAGACAGCAAAAAAAATAAAAGCCATATAAAAAATTATCTCAGCAGCTTTCTTTCATTAACATTGAATGTTATGACAACAAACATAACAAGTTCCTTTTTGAAATATTGCCATCTTCTTATCTTAATTATTAAAAGAGAGAAACAAAATAATGTGGATATTTAGGAAACTGTATTGAATCACTGCTTTACTGGTTATTGTTTCCTAGCTATCACAGGCAAGGTACTCCCCTATTATCTACTGTTTGACATATCTCACTTGAAATGCCCAAAATTGAAAAATACTTATTCTATCATTTCCATTATCAACTGCTACTTAAATTTCTATTTTTAAGGGATAGTGGTGGGGAGCTCTTCCTGAAAGAATTGAATTCCCTAGTGCCAAAAGTTTTTTTATTTACTTGATGAAGAGAAGATGTATGAAATCTAGGTATTTTAATACACAGCCAAGTTTCTTTATTATGCAAACACAATTAAGGTGTTCACACAACTCAAGAACCTGCCTTTCCCATAGCAAAGAGTACATTGGCTTCTATGCTATACTTTACCCTAGTCTCCCTCTTTAAAATGAGTAATTTGTTCAAATTTACAAGTGGGTTTCCATTCAAAGAAAAGAAAAATATTTTTTTAGAAACCTAAAGAAAAAAATGGATTTAGTAAGAGCATTAAGAAATAGATATTACAGGAGCTGTACTTAAATACTCCAAGTACATTCACTGAGCTTTTGCACTTCTGAACCATCAATGCCTTTTCTACATCAAATCAAGCATGCTTCATGTGTGCACTTCAACTCCCAGAATACTGAACAATGTCCATGCTTGCTCTAGAATTCTGATAGATGAATTGCACATATTTGGAACATATCCAATTTGGGTAGATTATCATAGTCTTTGCCTTTTCTCACAACATTCATCCTAGGATTTAATACTTTAGTCTGTAATTATTTCTGGAAAAAAATTAATCTGATAATTATTAACACAGGAGATTCAAAATTTGTAACCCATGTTTTTGTTCTTTGTTCTGTATTTTAATGTATACTTTAATTCAATTAAAGTATACCTAAAGATACAAAACTTATTAACATAAAGATGAAAGAATCAAAATATCTGGATATAAATTATTTTACAACATTTTAGATTAGCTGTGTTTTACTGCACATTTCTGTCATAAAACTGCATAAAAGTTGTTCAAGGTTTTAAGTTACTTACCACAGCAAGCTGTGTTCGTGAAGCTACTGTGTGAAAAACTGCAGGCATCATAAGGGATTCTTCAACTTTTATTTCCATCTCATTTTCTGCTAAAAATATTGTTTTAGGTATAGCTGGAGGACGTTCACACAAGATCATTTCTTTATTGAAGAGGAAAATTGGGTTTGTATCCTATATTAAAATAAAATCAGTTATTTCAACTTTCTTTTCATTATTGAGTAATTTAAAATATTTTAAAAAATTATCTGAATATTTACCGTTCCAGCACTGTAACTACAGACTTTTCTATCAGCTGCCATACATTCACCTCCATTGACAACCAGTACCTGATATTGAATGGCTATCCTGTATTTGTTTTGGATTGCTTGTTTAAGATCAGCCACACTAATAAAACAATAGAAAAGGCAGTGTGTGCATCAAATGGTTTTGTAAAACTCAAGAATTTTTATTTAAAGTTTGAGGAAAAATGTTAATTTTCATTTTGCCAACCTTTATTTTGTTAGCAGCAATAAATACACTTTCGGGATCATGCAAAAGTTTATCCAAAATCTATAACAATAGACATATGATATTCTATATTATCACTATTATAATTAAAATACAGTTCACATGCTATGTTTTACAAGAAAAATTAACCAAAGGGGAAGATATTTTCAAGCAAAATCAAGAGAGGTTTTCTAGGAAAGATTCAAATATGTCTCCATGTAACTATATTAGTGAAAGGCTTATTCCATACACCACAGAGAAGTTACAGATGTATTTTAATAATGGTTGTTTCAATTATCAATTTCAAAGTTTGCAATACTTAAAGACAGAAGGTTAATCTAACAAAATATTACATATAGAAGGTTTATTTTTTTAAATGCCTTACTTCTGTACTGCAAGTTCGGTATCAAAGGTAAGGGTAGTTCCAGTGTTGACCAGAAATACATATAACTTCATGATGACTTCTTTAGTTTTCTGAAGCTTATACCTTTGATTTTGCTATTATTATTTTGAAACTGCAAAAAACAAAAACAAAAACCCAACTCCATAACAGTATTAGTCATAAATACTGAAATTATCTGAATCATTTAGCTCTGTTCAGATGTTATTCATACATAGATTACATGACAAATATAAAAGACACAGAACCAACACATATCTGTCTTGATATCCCTATATGGAGCAGGTCTCCATTCATGAAGAATTTTATTTCTGTTCAAATAGATAAAAACAGAAACCTCCTGCAGGTGATATAGACTGTATTCCATTTTGTCTTTTCTCTTTCAACCCTCCAAGTGATAGGCTGCATTGCGCTGAGGGATAGTGCCTAGTCCAAGTCACCCAGTGAGCTTTTATACCTGAAAGTGGATTTGAACCAGGGTCTTCCTAAACCTATTTCAACCACAATTCAGCCTGGAATTTAGGTCATTAAGTGGTTATCATGTAACCTGAATTTAGGTCCTTAAGTGGGTTACCATGTTTAACACCACATCCTAGCTTTTTCATGTCTGGACATTAAGCAACCACTTGGGTCATTAAACAGATGGAAAGAACTGCCTACTGAAGCGAAGGGGAGGGGGGCAGGCATCTCCTTCCCTTGCACAGAAGGGAACTGTAGCACTTGGCTAGAAAAAGGAAGCTTGAAACTTTGTGATCTAAGCCTTCTTTTCTCCGGCCCTATACTGCAATTTCCCTCTTGCCTGCTGGAGACACGCCGTCCCAAGCAGGGGGAAATCAATCCATTAGACAGTGCTTTTGCTCTCAAACAGGCTGGGTGAAGAAAACTCTTTGTGAGGGACATTCTTCACCTAGTCTCTTTGAGAGCAAAAGCACTGGCTACCATGGAGACTCTACTCCTGCGTGGGTAGAAATAAATCCAACAAGTAGCTTTCAAGGAGGTTGGCTTAAATCAATCCACCCCAAAATCCAAGCAGAAATCCAAGCTCGGATTTCAGGATGGATCTTTTTCAGCTAGCCCTCATGTGGTGGTGACTTGCGGCCTTCCCCATTGACTTATTGGGGAAGCTGGCAGAAAGTATTACAAATGGCAATCATATGATTGCAGGTAGATAATTGGCAACTTGTCGTTAGTACAGAGGGGTACTACTCACCCAGATTGCAATTGCGTGACTAGAGGGGTGCTGCAACAGCCACAAATTTGGCTATGGCTCATAAATCCCATCGTAATTTCAAATCTTAAATTAAGATAAAGAGAATTATACCTAATGCCATTTATTTCTGAGAATAGAGGAGGGGGGGAATGGAACTACTACTGAATATAATGTTAGAATCTCATTATCTTCGTTTGGAGATTTTTGCTGCCCATAATTTACACTTTGGTATAAGACATTAGAATGTTTTCTGCCTTGAAGTTTATTGTATAGTCAATAATACTCCAAATGGGCTCACTGGCCAGAGGCAATGTAACTCAATGGAAAGCAAACCTTTTATCCCAGATGAATTACTGAAACAAAAATAGGGCTTAGCCTAGAACTTTGTTATTCATGGTTTGATCACCCAAGTGCCCTAATTTAAATATACTTTATTAGAGAATGTGATTAAGGATCAATCCACAGTGCTGGGCAGGAATTTTAATTGCATTTAGATCATGGTAGTTTTCCCTACAATAATACTAGTAGTTTGCCATTCAAATGAATCACTGATAATTACATTTTTGCACTGGAGGTACTGGGTTTTACTTCAGTAAAGCTATATGAAAGTAACCCTTTCAGGGAGCAAACTGTTCATTTCACAGACTCCTTCTAAGTGGTTGTATACAATACATACTTCAAATCACATTGTAGCAGCTTAAGCACTTATCATCAATATTCACTATTTCCTTCTCCTTCACCAAGAGATATTGTTATCTCTCACTGACCAAGCTTCCCTGTAATTAGATCTTCATCTGATGCTATGCCAGTGTACCAATAAAAGTTGTCTCTATTTCTAAACATTTTTGTCAGTGTCATTCTTGTTCCTCAATCATTCCAAATGATAGCTTGCACTCCATCATTCAGGCAAAATGTAATGTTTTCTACTTACAATAATTTGCAAACTGTAACTGGTATAAATTGACCAGAAATACTGCTAAAGTTTAACTGTCAGAGTAAGTCATTATCATAAAATTATATTAAAAGGATAAAAAATTCCACCAAATTAAACCTTAACATGGTAGTGAGAGTTATTATGAGACTATATGAATCTTAGATTGAAAGCAATACAGAATATTTACCTTCAGGAACTGCATGGAGGTATCCCTGCCTTTATAAATAGTTGGATTGCTAAACAAAGTATTTTCCACATTAGACTTTGGCAAATGTTTCTTATCAAATATGGAGCATGAAATACCTAACAATGGAAAACAGAAATTATGAATATATATATGTGCAAGAGAAACTAGTTAATAATTACATTTCAGTCAGTGACAACCCTATATATCTTTATTTATAAAGATATAAAATATATTTATTTAGAGAACATTAAACTGTGACATATAAAATGGAACTATACAGCTATTCAGTTAGTGAAAATTGGGTTGGGCAACACTCAGTCAAGTGGTCACTAAATAGGAAATCATGTGACCACAACTGTGATTTCCCCTTCCTCAGCACTGGGATAGCAGCTAGTTTGAAACTGATAAGGCTAATCAGTCACAACTTGGGCTTTTTGCTCCCAAACCATTTTCTTGTCCTTTGGAATGCTCATCTGACACTGGGATAAACAACAAAAAGGAAATTAATATTTGGATTTACATTCATTGGAGAGGAAGGTATTGCAAGAGAGTAAGTAGGCCCACAATGGGGAATATACATTGAAAGCAATGTGTTCCTGCCAGCAGCCACAAGTGTTGTACTCAAATACCCATTATGTTCCTGCTTCTTCCTTTGTAATCCCTTCCTCTGCAATCTTTCCACTGAGTCAGGTGCGGAATGGATCAGAAATAGAAGAGATTGCGGACAGAAAGACAATAGCAAGGGGTGAAGAAAAAAAGGCCAGGCACAGGACAATGCTTATTATCATGGTGATCACATAATTGAGAGACACCATGAAGATCATAAATGTGGGCACTGGTCTAAAGGTTTATTTTTTTAGTACCATTGTAACCTTGAATGATCTCTGAATGAGACGGGTGAGAACTGAGGAATATGTCTACTCTATAATTCTTGTATAGAATACTTAGATTATACCTTAAATAAAAACTAGATTACATTAGAGAAAAGAAGAGTAAAAGACTGATAAATGCCAACATTGAAAATGCCATTTAAACAGCACAGCTGTAACCACAAATAGATTTTGTAAATAAGTACACCCCCATACATCTATCTATGCTAGTAATCTGTTGCTCAGATATATTCAGAAAAAATATTTTAGTCCATGGATTCAGAAATAACATAACTAACCTAAAGCAGTTCCATAACAGAAGGGCAGATATGTTTCTACACTGCTGTTTATGTGGAAATTATGTATGAAAATAACTTACTTAGGCCAGATTGACCATTAATTCAGATATGGATATTGATAGAACTAGCAGTTACAGAATATCAGTTTATTGAAACATGATGCCATAATGTGTGTGTATCAGTGGTGGGTTCCGGAACACATTGCAACCGGTACGGTGCAACAGGCTGGGCGTCCACATGCACACAAGCATGCGTACTTACCGCCCGTGACACACCGCAACGCTCCAGCTGCTTGGCGGAGCAACACGCAGGCGCCATACGCTCTGTGTGCGGAAGCCCCAATCGGCTCAAATACAGGTAAGGGGGATGGGCGGGCAGATGGCCCTCCCGAGCATCGTACCGGAATGGTACCTGGTGCTCCCAGCAGGCACCCATACGTCCATACCAGGGTGTACTATTCATATCCCACCACTGTTGTGTATGTATGCTCACACACAGAAACACATATACATAAACATATATGTGTGTGTGTATGTGTATATGTATATGTGTATATGTATATGTGTATGTATGTATGTATGTATGTGTGTGTATATATATATATATATATATATATATATATATATATATATATATATATATATATAAATAAACAAAGAAGCACAAGTGTGTATCACTTTCATTAAGGTAGCTCAAGTGTCTTCTAAATCATTCCTGAAATTGTATTATTTTAATGATACTTTAATGATACACCATTTTTCAGTGAATCACAAAAAATATACAGTACAAAATACCAGAGCATTTTAACACCAAAAGCTTTAACTATTAGAAAATGTATCAGGAAGTTCCAAGCATTCTGATGAAGATGAATATCTTAAGCAAGCAACATCTTAAGCCAGTAGGAAGTTTCATAGTAAGAAGCACAGATGCAAGTTTTCTGGAAAAGTCTGAAATGAGAATTTCCAAAGAAAAAGTAATGAATACAATTAGGATATTATTACTCTCAATGCTTGCCTAATTTTCTGTAGCTTCTAATAGCTTTTTCTCTGTTCTTCTATCTCTCAGCCATTGGAATCAGTTAGGGGTATCTATAAAATCCCTGTTTTTCAATTTTTAAAAATGAGCATCTGAAAAGAAAATTGTACAACTCTGAAACCACCAAACCTGACTGAGGTGGATTTTTTTCAAGCCACATCTCTAGAAGAAAGGTCTTGTTTCACACAAGTAATCCCCACTTATCGAAGATTGGGTCAGTGTTCCACTACAGCCCTCCTCCAGAGATCTACTCCAGTACTCATTTAGAAAGACATTCAAACAAACTCAAAATTAAGAATGGTCTTCTCAGGCCACTAATTGATTGCATTTTTCTTAACTGCAAGAGCCAAAGCACTGTAGGAATGCTTCATGAAAAATACGATTTCAGTTTAATTTCTAATTTGGGAATATATATTTTTAACCAAAATGTACAATACACCACACATGTACATCTTTTTCTTCTTTGCAATTAGATACATTCCCCCTGTACAGAATCACTAAATATATACTGAAAGCTAAAGCAAATTATTATAATGAGAAAGAAAACTGGGAGCTTCAAATAAGTGGCTCTAGAATGAACTCTCCAAACATGCTGAGAATCAGAAGCAACTTCTAAGTAATAAAGGGATATTAGAAAACAAACAATACAGTAATCTGAATAGCTAAGACTATGTTATGATAAACTAACACTTGATTTTATTGAAAGCATGAAGATGACTAAAGAAGTTTCCTACACAAAAATTATTCCTTCTCTTTATTGCTTATTAATATCACAATCCTGTTGTGCTTCTTTCTTCTTCCACAAAAAATATTTGTGTGAAAGTAGAATGACATAGAAAGGAGCTTACAATTTAGAAAAGAAAGCATTAAAATCCTTTATAAGGATGCTTAGGTCAGGCCCAGATCAGATCAATTCAAATTGTTAAAAAAGTTTGGGTATTTTATGTAAAGGTTCCCTTTGTACATATGTGCTAGTTGTTCCCGACTTTAGGGGACAGTGCTCATCTCTGTTTTAAAGCCGAAGAGCCAGCGCTATCTGAAGACGTTCTCCGTGGTCATGTGACCGACATGACTAAACACCAAAGGCGCATGGAACACTGTTACCTTCCCACCAAAGGTGGTCCCTATATTTCTACTTGCATTTTTTACGTGCTTTTGAACTGCTAGGTTGGCAGAAGCTGGGACAAGTCTCACTCTGTTATATGGTGCTAGAGAGTCAAACCGTCAAAACTGCAAACCTTTCTGATTGACAAGCTCAGTTTCTTAGCCACTGAGCCACTGCGTTCCTATTTTATTTAGAGCCACTTAATTAATTTGAAAAACAGACAAGATAATTAAAAAAAATAAAGATGGGAAAAATGTTTGCATCTTTTCCAAACAGGCAAAAAAGCAAATCCAGAAAACTAGAGTAGTCAGCATAATACAAGTAGTCCTTGACTTACAACCATTCATTTAGTGACCATTTGAAATTACAATAGCACTGAAAAAAGTGACTCATGACCATTTTTCACATTTATGAAAATTGCAGCATCTCCATGATCAAAATTTGGGCACTTGGCAATTGGCATGAAGTTATGACAATTGCAGTATCCCAGGTCATGTGATCACCTTTTGCAACCTTCTGACAAGCAAAGTTTATGAGGAAGCCAGATTCACTGAACAACTGTGTTATTAACATTACAACTGCAGTGACTCACTTAACAACTATGGCAAGAAAGGTAAAATGGGGTAAACTCACTTAACTCTCTTGCTTAACAACAGAAATGTTGTAGTCATAAGTTGAGGACTACCTGTATAAAGAGCAGGTCATGCAGGCCAGATTCATATTTCTTTTCACATGCTTATAAGCACATACAGCATACATGCTTACTTTTATGCAATATGGTAGCTTGCAAGAACGCCAAGGACATGGCATACATTTTTCAGCCTCTATCTAACATTCTATTCATGTTGAAAAGATAGTAAATATGCAATTGTGTATATACTACTATTAGATAATTTACTCTCTGATTAAGTACAAATGCATGTCCTGCATAACTGCAGTTCTTTTTAATCTGATCTACAAAAATGTGAAAACAGGTATTTGTCAAATCTACAGTTTAAATTTTAAAGAGGATATTGAAACTCTGCATTATGCTTCGACCATGCCTGTGATTAGGATAATTAAAGAGCTGGAGAAAAAGTCTAGAAATCTATTCAACTACAACAGTGGTGAAAGTATGTACAAGATTAAGACGCAAGTTGAGAAGAGTGTTAAAACAAGTATATGAAAGGTTGATCTAGATGAGACCATATTAATGTTTGAAAGAAGACAGGATAAGAATCAATGACTAAACGCTGCAAGAAAGCAAATTTTAGTTAAAACACTACAGGAGGTCCCTGTGGTGCAGTCTTAAATGGTGTGAACCAGTTTGGCCTAGTGGTTCAGGCACCAGGCTAGAAACCAGGAGACAATGAGTTCTAGTCCTACCTTAGGCATAAAAGCTACCTGGGTTACTTTGGTCAGCCATTTTCTCTTGGCCCAACTCACCTTATTGTTGGGGTGGGGGGGGAGAGGAAAAGGGAGTATTAAGTATGTTTGATGTCTTGAGTTATTGGCAATATAATAAGGAAATAAATAGTCTGGGAAGAATTTGGATTCGTTTATCCTGATAACAGGGACCTTGGAATTGTGAATTCAGCCACCTGTTGTTAAATCCTGTCTCCTCCTGGCTGATTAAGGCCTTCTAGTAGGTGAGGCCCCTTGTGTACTGGATAGATAGCAGAAGTTATGTTTCTTTGTGGGAGAGAACAGTGCCAGCTGTTCTGAAAAGACAATTATTTGAAAGAAAAAATAGTCAATAGCCGGATTATTTGCCTAGTAGTTCAAAGATCAAAAACCTGATGCTATATATAGATGTGGTCTTAGATGCTTATGTTGCATTATTGCAACAATAATGTATAAGTCTTATGAATATTACCAAAGATGTAAAAAATAGAACTCTCAGTCTTTACTTCATAAGTAAGGCATGCTATCAGGAGCAATAAATATTGTTTCATTTTTCCCATCATCAACATTGTTTAGGTTTTTAACAGTAATAGCACGTTAAGAAAACGGTGTTTATGCCAATCTCAAATGCACTTTAACTTTTTAAAGTAGTCTAAATCATGAGATCATAGCATAATGCTAAATATATCCCTTCAAAGTAAATGTTACCAAGTTCAGTAGAGATGACAGTTAGGTGAATAAACATAGGATAAATATATCAAAGTACTTATGGTTAAAAGTGAAAGTATGAACAGAATGAAGACAAGTCTCAATCAAGGCTGAAACTTAAATCAGTCGCCAGAAAATCCTGGAACACACATTGGGTAACTACACCAAAATAGCATATATAAAAAGAATATAAGATTCTGAATATGCTTCTTCATTCTACTATGTCAGATCCTTGCAAAAAAAAACCTTGCAAATTAAGGAAAGTATGAGACTAGGAGTCATTTATTTGATATAAACATGAGACCCATGCAGTATCACACAGCAAAATTGGGCAGGAATAATTTAATGCCAGCTATAAATCTCAAATATTTGTATAAAATTGCAACAATTTACAGTTGCACACAAAGTTTTAGGCACCCATGGATAAATTTTGTTTCAATGAATTTTGAAATGCGCACAAGCAGGCATAACCTCTCCATGGCAAAGAAAAGAATATGCCATATTTTTAAAAAATCTGAATGCATGTTCATAAACTATGAACAGATGTTCATACAGATAATTTAAAGTAAGAAAATTGTCTCTATGGCAGGTGCAGAAGTTTGCACACCCTTTCAAGTCCGTCCTTTGGTTCACCTTCTTTGGCAGAAATAACAACTTCCCTTCTCCGTAGTCCAGGGGTCCCCAACCCCCGGTTCGTGGACTGACACCGGCCCCCAGCATGTCATAAACTGGTCTGTGCAAACAAGCAAAGCCCCACCTGAGTGATACAGGCAGCACGTGAAACCACGCCTGGTGCCTAAAAGGTTGGGGGCCATTGCTATAATCAGTTAAGAATGTTTCCATTTTTGCTATCTGAGATCTCTATATGCTGTTTTTTTCTTCTTCAATAATATTCAGATCTATGAATTGTTAAAGCCAAGCCAAAACCTTTAGTTTCCTTTTAAGTACGTAATGATTGTCCTGGGAAATACTAGATCATTCTGTTGCTGAAATATCTAGCCTCTTTTTAATTGTCCAAACTTCTGCCCTTACCATGTACACTATTTTCTTATTTGGAGTCTGAACTGTACATATTCCATTAAATATGCATTTAAATTTACAGAAAAAATATGTTAAACTTTGTACCAAATAAGAATTGTGGCAACTCCAATTGTGCTTAAGCAAATATTATTGGTATATGACAACTCATATAGATTCTTACTGATATATTTAATTATTTTAATTAGAATTTTTTATAAAATTAAAATATGCAGTTAATTCTCTGAAAAACAGAATGCATATAGTTATACAATACCAAAGTAAAACAAAACATTTTATGGAAATATTATGCAGTAGCTATTAATTTCATAATAACTGTTACTTTGTAATATAGATTAAGCACATTTATAAGGATTTAATATGTAAAGAGAATGTAAAAGCTTATCAGCTGTAACAATGAATTCACAAACTAATCCAAACAATACTGTAGGTGTCTAGTTCCGAATAGTGAGAATCAGCAATTCTGGCAAACCCAGCTAAATTTTACAAACTAATGTTATACACAAAGCAGCCATTTGGCTTTATAAACAAAGTGATAGGGAATGTATCTCACATTGGAGTTTCTTCTAAAATATGTATTGAGCATGGGCTGTGTTTATAGATTCCATATATACCACAGCTAAAAATAAATAAATACATCCATATAATTTTACCAGATGCCTCCAAACTCAAAACAATTCACTATCCACCTGAACTAATAATCCTGATGAAGCCACAAGATAACATGGTATCTCAGTATGGGGGCTGGTACCAATTTTCTATGTTGTCTGATCTTTTAACTATGGGAGAAACAGTCAACCAGAGGACTTCAGCCACTACCACCACTACAACAACAACAACCTAAAAAAAAGAGTAAACTCTAGGTAATACTAGCCATGCAAAAAAAAATCAACAACACACCCTACAAACTGATAATTATTTCTTTTCCTTTAACGGAAAAGAAAATCAGAACTAGACATAAGAACAGTTTTTTCCAGAATCACTCTGCTAAACAAATAATTCCCTCACCACTGTCAAACTATTCACTAAGGCTGTATTACCATTACTATTAGTCTTCTCATCGTTCCTATTACCCATCTCCTCCCACTTATGACTGCTTAAGTGTAACTTTGTTGCTTGTATCCTTACCATTTATATTGATATTGTTTCCTGATTGTTTATTTGTACCCTATGACTATCATTAAGTGTTGTACCTCATGATTATTGACCAATGTATCTTTTATGTACACTGACAGCATAGGTACCAAAGATTCCTTGCATGTCCAACCACACTTGGCCACTAAAGATTTCATTTCTGTTCTGTTCTATTCTAAAAGCTATCCAGTCGGCCAGATCAAAAATGAGAAATAATGAAAGGGTGAAACGAGCCATTTCTCCTACCTACCTACCTAGACTACTTTAAATGGTGGCGATTGGTGGAAAACAGAGAAGGGAATAAAAAACAAAAATAAACAAACACCACCCCTAAAATGAACCACTGCTTACACAACAAGGTGGGGGGAAAGGCGGAACTACAAAAGTGCGGGACGGCTGAGTCATCCCCCACGGAGTTAACTTCGGGGAAGAGGGAGTCCCGGGTAGGTGAATCGGGGACGTGTTCGGGACTAGCGTGCCAAGACACCGAGCCGGTCCAGGGGTGGGGTGGGTGTTGCTGAAGAGGGCGGTCGCCTCGGGTACAACGACGGGCAATGCCGGAGGGCTCAGCCTTGGGACATCCCCCCTCCCGCCTTCCCCGCGACTCACCCCCGGGGCGCCATCTCAAGAGCAACAGCTGGACGATCCCAGGCACCGTCCCGCGCCGGGGACCGGTGGCTGCGGGAGCTCCTTCCCTCTTCTGCGACTTTACCACCACCACCACCCCACACACACACACGGAGCTTCGGGGGGTTGTCCGTCTCCCGGAGAAGACAAGTGGGGGGAAAAGTACCGAGGAACGGCAGCGACGCCAAGAGACCGAGCTGCCGGCCCAAGAAGTCGGTGGGATGGGGTGGGGGGGATGCCCGCGGGAAGCGGCGAAGGGACTTCGAAGGTTCCGTGCTGTGTATCGGGCCCCGCGGGCTTCAAGCGCATCCCTCACTGCCGCTGTTTGTTATTGTCGTCGCCTATTTCCGCCGCGGTGCACCTTGGGTAAATCTCACCAGCCGGATAGACGAGTTTGTTGGAGGAGCAGAACAACCATAGAGAGGACGAAGCGGCCTCGGGTAGAGCGGCGCCCCGAAGTCCTCGGGGGTTCACAGAAGGGAGAAAATAGGAAGGTAACCCGCTTTGTAGCCCAGGGTTGAAATGAGGGGGGGACGACTTGGTGCTCCCTGAGCCTTGCAGATGTTTCGTTACCCAACTAGCACTGGTGATGTTTATTTTATTTTATTTATTTGTTTTGTCAAGTGTGTATAGAACAAGGGTCCCCAAACTTGTCAACTTTAAGACTTGTGGACTTTAATTCCCAGAGTCCTCCCAAATTCTGCCAGAATGGTGAACTTGGGAGTTGAAGTCCACAAGTTTTAAAGTTGACAAGTTTGAAGACCTGTGGTATAGGTAAGGTGACCAGATTTTAACATTGGTAAAGAGGGACACCATTGACCGGGGGGGGGGGGTGATTAAAAAATTTTTTCACTTAACAAATGTGGCAAGAAAAATTGTAAAATGGGGCAAAACTCAATACATTTCTCACTTAACAACATAAATTTTGGGCTCAATTGTGGTCATGCATTGAGGACTACCTGAACTTATCTTCAGTGTTACTTCATTCTGCTGTAGCATTAAATTTCATATAGAACAAGCTTGTTCTTTCAGAATTGTGGAATTGTTATATAACTGTCTATCTTTAGAAAAGTTTCTCTTGAGTTAAACTCAGCTCCTATAATTTTATTGATGTGTCATAATTTTCTTAGCAGTAGTATGGAAATTGTCATTGTTGCTTTTGGACAATTTTTAATATTTTCCTATTAAATATTCAGTAACTGAGATTCCCAGGTGGGTTCCCCTCCAATTATTAGGCAGGTTCAACCCTGCTCATCTTTTTGAGAGCAGGCAAAAACAGCCAGGTTACTTCCCTACAAATTGAAAGCTCTCTCTCTATCTCTCTCCCCTCCCTTCCTTTCTCTCTGTCACTCTGTGTGTGTGTGTGTGTGTGTGTGTGTGTGTGTGTGTGTGTGTCTGTCTGTCTGTCTCTCACTCACTCACTCACTCACTCACTCTGTGTGTGTCTCTCTGTCTCTCCCCTCCCTCTTCATGGGGTTTTTTGCCTTTAGGAATAAGAATGTTTAAAAGGCTTTTTTTTTAATTTGAAAAAAAGATGATGCAGGTTCTGAAAGATCGAATCTCCGTCTCACGGCTACGCTTTTTCTTCCTCCAAATAATGGTCACTGCTTATTGTAGTGAGTCAGCCTCCTAACTTCAGTCCAGGCTCTGCAATTACCTTCTCTCACCCCCCCCCCAAACCCGCAGAAACAAGAAGGAATCAGTCATTATCACTAGCACTCTCTCCCACGCCTGGCCTCCCCTTCGGAGGTAAGGGACGGGGAAGAGCAGATCTCCCGGAGACACAAATATTCCCCGAGTGGCCACCACCCGCTTCTCATAGCTCCCTCCCCCAGAAAACGGGAGAGGAGTGAAATAATGCTACGCTTTGGAAACGCGGATCTCCAACGCCAGGTCCACGCCAGGAGGTTCGGGGCTTTCCTCCAGGCCACCTGCACAGCCAGCAGCCGCGTCCACAGGCTCCATGGGGAAAGGCGGGCCAATGGGAAAGGGGAGCAAGTGCGCTCCCCGCCTGCCCGCTCCAATCTCGCCCGTCCAGTTTCCAAACCATCTCTTCGGAAAGAGCTCTCCAGCAGCCTCTGGCAATGTGTTTTCCCTGCCCCGCTCGGGCCGAAAGCAAATAAAGCAAATAAAATATAAAATGCTGGTTTACCTTTCTCTGCTGCTTTTCTCCCAGGCTGGAGCCGAGAGGAGATCCCTGTCCTAGTCTTCCTGCTGCCCTTGTGGTACAGGGAAAACGGACGGTACTTTGTCCCTTCTGTCTCCCCATTGCTCAGAAAAGCAACTCCGGGAAGGTCCTTTGGTGGCGGCAGGCGCAAAATCATGACTGTCCCGCCAAAATCGGGACGTCTGGTCACCTTAGGTATAAGGTATATACAAGATTATGAGTACATGAAATGGATACGAATAAATGGGGTTGTTAAGACAGGGACGGTAGGCACGTTACAGACCTCTTAGGAATGGGGTGAGGTCGACAGTATGCAGTCTGAGGTTAAATTTGTGGGGGTTTAGGGAAAAAACCACTGAGTCAGGTAACGCATCCCGGGCATTGAGGACTCTTGCTGAAGTCGTATTTTCTGCAATCGAGTTTGGTATATGGTTAACCTAGTTAGGGTAAGGAAATGTCTGCAAGGAAACAAGCAACCTCAGAGAACACCAAGGACCCGTCATAGGAAGGTAAGGTCGTCACAAATAGGGACAAGTGGATTAATTCAGTTTTTTTCAGGGAGGGAGGGAGAGAGATGCATATTTGCCTTCTTAATCTAGTCCACTGTTTCTGAACCTTGGCGACTTTGGCAGGTATAGATTTCCAACTCTCAGAATTTCCGAGCCACTTTCCTGGAAGCTGAAGTCCCGTCCCCCCCGCCAAATCATAAAGATGCCAAGATTGACTTTCTGCACCATGGTGGCAAGAAGAAATCGTGCATGTGATTCTTCAGAAACATCTGATCACATGAGGCTTAGCGTTCTAGAAAAGCATTTGATCTGGTTTGAAACGTAGGCTTAGTATTCCTTTAAAAGGGGGGGGGGAAGTAAACCTATGTTTAAGAAATGGAGTGCAGGGAAGATTTAATGAATAAATAAATGTGGGTTTTTTCAACGGTGTGTTGCTGGTTTTGGCCCCAGAAAGGGCATTACAGATTTTCTGTTGACAAGGAATTTGTTTTGTCTGTACTTTCTATTGTATTCATTATTGAAGCTAGAGGCCCATTTTTTCCTACTTTAATATATTTTTGTACATACTATAGGATACTACTAGGTTTTTCCATTTGGGATCACTTGTTACCATTGATTTTTCATGCAGTTTCTACTGTTTTAGGAGCTGGTGTGAAATTGACAAGCATCCTCTTGTAACAAGTCACACACCAACCAAAAGGCATAAAATGAGGTGGAATGGAATGCACCTGATGTTTCTCAGAATTGCTCCATTGTGCTTATAACTTGTGATTTGTCCTAATTCTGATCATAGATCTACTGATCTTCTGGAAGTCTGACAAAGCTTCATCCCAAAATATCCCAGTTAATAGGATGAAGTCAGATGCTATTTCATTGTACCATACACAAGATCATGGCACTCCCACTTTATTGTTCATCCTCCTACATCCTGTCAATCTGTCAGTCAGGAATTAAACAAATCCATATGAATAGACTGATTGGTATTCAAAAATATCATAACCAACAGATATCTGGGGCCTAAAAGGGGCAAGGGATGAAGCAGGAGGGGACTATCTTGATAAGTCCTGGAAGTTGATTGCTGCTACTGGGATATTTTTGGATATAAGAACCCTGATCCTTCCAAAGACCAATAGGCCCATGCTTAGAAATAGGATACAATCATAGAATACTGAAATTACTGAAAATAGTCCCAATGCGCAATGTGCAGAGGGTCTTTGCTTAAAGCTACCTCACCTGAACAAATTCAGACCCATTTTTTAAGAAGCATTTCAGGAACTGAAAGAACTGATAAGAAAACATGAGTCCTTATGGTCAGAGCAGAAACAGATGTCCATTCCATACATGGCCAATCAATAATTAAAAGTTTCCACATACTAGCAGAGGATCTACCTAATGTATGTTTAGTAGAACAGGTAAATATGGCTCAGCCCAATTCCTCGCTAAACTGACTTGCCAGAATGGGTTTTCAACCTGTATTTACTCTCAACTGCCTCCCAGGCAAGGGGACATTTTTAAACAGATTCCCAAATATATCAGTGCCCAAATTGTCATGGAGTTTTTGGCAAAAATAGATCTTCAAATTGGCTGGCTAAGAACAAAACTATTTTCCAATTTGAAAAATATATGTCAATGAGTTTGATGAAGTTCTTAAGCAGATCATGTTCTAAAGCAGGCATGTCAAACTCGCGGCCCATGTCACACACTGGCCACGCCCACATCTGGTTTAGTGAAAGGTAGAAAAATTGTGATATGTCACATGATGCCACTGTGTGACAACACCCCTGTTTTAAAGCAAGTTTTGAGTTGTTGGATTCCATGACCAAATATGGGTACTTCCTGCCATATCATGAGTGGACATGTAGTAGAGTCTGTGCAGCTATCAAATCTATTGCTTGTGTTTTGTTCAACTGTCATAAATATTTAACATACATACTTGAAAGAATAGCCCACTGAGATCTGAATTGCAGATTGTCCTATTTTCCCATTTCTGGCCTCTAATGTGTACATTGTGACCATAACTATTTAGTTAAGGCAGTTTTGCTAAGAACCTGTTATATAAAATAGAGATGGGCCCTTGTATAAAGATGATGTATCTATCTTAATGCTAATTCTTTGTATTTACCACATATGCATTTTATTACTGTATTTTTGTATACACTTTTTACTCTGGAATTAGATCCAATACTTATTATTTTTGTTGATATGGCTATCAGATTAATCAATTAATAAACTATAACATATTAAAGATGGTGGTGGATGGCTGTTTCTCCTGCTAGTTGGTGATACTATGAGATTAAAAGAGCACAATAGCTAGGTGGATTCAAAAGTCCCTGTATTTAACCTGCCCCACATTAAAAGAGTAAGGACAACATTTATGTGCCTTATCTAGGCACAGAGATTACTCATCAAGGCATATTCATTTGGTTGATTCAGAGAACGTGGCTATGAGAAACAAGCTCTGTATCAGGCACATGTGTTGTCATGGACATGGTCTTCACAGGGCCCAGACCTAAATAATATTAAAAATATGTAAGCAAATCTCAATGTAGTTCATTCGAGGAGGACTAGGAATATTTCTGAACTATACTGCAAGAATTCTGCAAAGAAAAGTAGAGGAAAAAATGAAATGCAAGCAAAAAAAGGCTCTTAGCTGGATATAGAAAATAATTAAAGGTAGAGTTGTCACAAATTACCAACTAAAGGCTCTGCAAACGTATGCACCTACCATGTTAATTATTAATATATTAATTTTGTATTAATAACTGCAATAAATAGTAAGTATGCATTCAAATTTGTGGAAATATACTGTGTTTAGTTTTTTACCATGTAGAGATTGTCAGCTTCTATTGACTTAGGAATTCATTAAAGCACAATTTGACATAAACTGTACAATACTGAGTGGGCCATTGTTGATTTGTTGCTTATCATATATAAGGAAAATAGGAAGTAATGTTATAAGTAGAAGAATATTTTTAATAGAAATTTAAATGATAATATCTCTGCTCAAAATGTTTTCAATTCACATGACCTATCTACAGAAGTTTAGGACTTGGTTGAAACATCTGATTATGTAATTAAAAATGAGCCATTGTTATGGCTGTGAGATATATTATTGTAATCCTATGAAGTAATGCACCCTGTAAAAAAATATGTTTGTTTATATGTGTACTGATGAGATAATCTCAAAGTAAACCAAATACCTGATTTTTTAAAACTATGTATTGGATATCATCATAGATGCCTTAATTATAATTATCATAGGAGGGAATCTTTTGCCTTGTTTATACATTGCACAAAGCAAAGCTTTGTTTAACCACAGCTATTTGAATAAGTCATAATTGCATGGTTTCACAGCCCACAAAAAGCTATAAGCAAAACTTTTTAGTGGGAGTATAGTCAGAAAGATTTTCGGAAACTGCATTGAAACGTCTCAATTATCCCACAAACTTCAAACAACTGGAAGCCGGTTTTGCCAATGTTAGTGTTAAAAAATCTAATGTCAAAAGATTTTGCCTGCCACAGGCATAATTGATTAGTGTAATATCCTTGTGATTATGGTGTGATACATACATTTGCAAAGGTAGCTGTCAGCCATCGATCAATAACTAATCCTAGCTCATTTGGCCCCCCAAAAAAGACAACCAAAATAAGCAGATAATTTATTAGTGTGCAAAACTCACTGGCAAAAACATTTTGATCCACAAAAAGGGAACAAGGGTTGATTACTATGTATTATAGCTTTCCATGCTTCAAAAGAGATGTAGAAAAGATGCTTCAGAATGGGTAAGAAGGTAGTATCCCTTTAAAGCAGCTGGGTCTTTTTTCTGATCTCCTTGCAAGATACAGCCTTGTCTTTAACCGGACTCCATAAAGCAGCCAGGCTTTTTTTATGGCTTATGCAAAAGATAGATGATAGATACATTGATAGATCTCTCTCTCTCTCTCTCCCTCCCTCCCTCCCTCTCTCTCTCTCTCTCTCTCTCACACACACACACACACACACACACACACACACACACACACAATCAGCCTTCCAACCTTCTGAGGTGGGTAAAACGAGAACCCAGATTGTTGGGGGCAATGTGCTGACTTTGTAAACTGCTTAGAGCTGTGAAGCAGTAGATAAGTCTAAGTGCTATTGCTATTGTTATTATAATATTTATGAACAACACAAAGTGAAAGAAAAACTGATTTAAGGAAAAAGCTACTGTACTGACCTGGTTGACCTGATATAATGTGATGTTGAAGTTAAACTATAAACAATAAGAGCAAAATAGGGCTACTCCAGCTGCAACATCTCTGCTGCCCTTAGCTCTGATTTCATTCTCTGCAGGTGCAGAGAATGGTGCAAACAGAAACACCAAAGAGCTGGAGGAGATTCCCCATGGGGGCAGAGAATCCTGGATCTTCAATGTGTTTGCTTTTAACTTCTATGACAAATACAAACTCATAGGAAGTGCCAACTAAATGATTATACCAGTAGTGCCTAGAATACTAGCCAAGATGGGAAGTGACTAAGTCTTTGTCATTTTATCTGACAGGGAACCCAGTACACACCCATTAAGAATGTATTGTATTGAATTCTGGAAAACAGAGAATAGATCATGTTTATGGAACAGAAAACAAGTGGAGTCCCACCAGATTCTGTTATAGATGTGCCAAAAAAGAATATATTTGTTAGCTTATACAATCTATATCATTGCATTTCTGTTGTTGTTGTTGTCTGGTTGAATCATGCTCTGGGGTCAATGCACTTGCCTGCATGTAGCTTATTTTTATTTTTGGTGTGTGTGTGTGTGTGTCCGTCTGTCCAAATGCTTGTCTTTCCAAGGATATAACACATTGGGAAAACGGGCAGCATGTTCGTCCACTGTCTGCCCCATATCTTTTTAGTTTCATTACCTGTATTGAATGAAAATTACTTCTGAAAGAAATGTTACACTTGTGATCCCAGGTTTCCTTTTAAGTTTGGTTATCATTCACAGTATAATCTAGAAATGAATAATATATTTTATTAGAATAGGAAACATTTTATTATTCCGGTCATTATCATAATAATATCAAGTGGACGGGGTTGAGAAAGAGATAAATCAGTGGAAAAAAGAATCTATTGTGATATTGGATGTTTCCAGAGATGGACCGATGTGAGCATTTTATATTTCACAATAGCCAAGTTTGTATTAGGGAATTCCCATATATTTTGTTACAGAAAGTCTCCACTTAAAAGGAGATGGTCCACCCCATATTGGCAAAGATACAATACAGTCCCTTCCATTATTGACATTCTTATGTAAGTAACTTTTGGTCTTATTATATTTGTGATCCTTCCCTCTCTCAAAACTGCAGATATTCCCTATAGGTAACAGAAGGAATATCTGTGCTGATATTAACATAATGACTTCATTGTTTAGTGACAGATATTCCGGTCCCAATTGTCCTAAGTCAAGGACTACTAGCACAAACTTTTTTGCCAAAGCCATTAAATGAATCCTGCATTAGTTAAGTGAATCCAGCTTTCCCTGTACACTTTGTTTGTGAGGATCTGGTGGAGAAATTCACAAATGGTGATCATGTGATGTCGCAACTGTTATAAGTACATCCCACTTGCCAAGTGCATGAATCATAGTCACGTAACCACAGCCGTTTCTTTGTAAATCTGATGGATTGGTCCTAAGTCACTGTTTTCAGTGCCATCATAATTTTGAACAGCACTAAATGATAGTCGTATGTCGAGGAGTATCTGTAGGAGTCCATCAGTTGGAAAATACAAAGGGACCAATAAAGGAGAATATTTATAGTTTAGGGTTGAAATGAGGGGTCCTTGTTGCTATCTCAGCTTAGTTGTTTTCATACAGACATTTCATTATTCAAACTAGGTACGATTCTAGACAGTGTTTTGCTAAATGCTGATGTAACAAGACAATCTTACATCATTAAATGGGCAAAACAGTATTTTGATATGGAATGGGCAATGTAGTGTATTGAGTATATTAAGTTTCCATGCAAAATTATAGTTATTGTTTATTAATAACTTTCTCCCTAGGAAAAAACATGCTTAGAATACACAAAGACTGAATAGTCACATTATGGTCTATCTCATGTTAGAACAAAACTTACTGTGCAAAATAGCAAAGGGAGCATAAACAGACATGAAATTAAAATCAAATAGTCACAGCCAGATATGGTTACAAAGCTTTTTACTTTGCTTTTCTTGACATTTCTCAACAGGGAGAATACTGAATATTAAAATAAATATCAAGAAGAAAAAACCGCATGCCCTGAAGAAGTTGAGAGCAGACTCGGAAGCCAGAAAGAGCAGTTTATCCTATCAATCCAAATTCTCTCCATCCTCTTTTCTCCATACTTTCAAATTATTTAATGTTCTCATATGTCTTTAAATAAACCTGGGAGAGATGTTAAAAGGCAAATGGTTTTTTCATGTCTTTGTTTTATTTTACTTATTTGTAATTTATATCTGGCGTTTTCTCCTTGTCCTACAATATACAGTACCTAGCATTCCTTTCCCCATTTTTTGCTACATCCATCACCTTGTGAGAAAGGTTAAGCTGAAAGAGAGTGATGGGTCTTAAGGTTATCCAATGAGCTTCAGTGACTGAAAATGGAGCAGGAATTCCCCTGGGCCTAGTTCAACAGATGGGAATCAGAGGTGGTATTTAGCAGGTTCTGACCAGTTCTGGAGAATCGGTAGCAGAAATTTTGAGTAGTTCAGAGAACGGGTAAATACCACTTCTGACTGGCCCTGCCCTCATCTATTCTCTGCCTCCCGAGTCCCAGCTGATTGGGAGAAAAAAAATTTTTTTACAGTATCCTTCCCCTGCCACGCCCACCAAGTCATGCCATGTCCACCAAGCCACACCCACAAAACCGGTAATAAAAATTTTGAATCTTACTACTGGTGGGAATGAATAATGCACAACATTCTCTTCAGACACTGAAGTCCTGAAGTTATCCACTTAATCATCCTGCCTGTCGCCCCATCCCCGATACAGCTGATTTTACTCAAAGTTCTTATGGGAGTTACACAGCTGCTCTTATGATTTTCCTAGATTGTTACTGACACTGTAGGGAGCAACAGAAAAATACGTAATAAGGAAATGCGATTAAGACTTCATCTTGCTGCCAACAAGACAGTTGTGGAATACCAGTAATTTAATGGCATTTTGAGTTGTATGGGGGTTTGCTTTCTTTGTTCCTCAGTAACAAAAAATATAAGCAGCATTTTGCTGCATGGAATTTATTTGTGCTTATTAAACAAGAGCACTTCTCCCTCTGCTCACTGTTCTGAAAAGTAAATGCAAAAGTTTAGTGCTGGAAAAAAAACCTTGCTCAATGGTTCAGTGAAGCCTGTTATTTGACAACAGCCATGGTCTTCCCTAGCGGTAGATAGGCCAAGAGGTACTGTACAGTGGTCTCGGCACCTTGAAGCAATAGGGCTGTTTCTATTTGCCAGCACTGTATTGTTTGGGCTCAGTGGTGTATAGGTGCTTGTTTTTATACTACAGTTCCCTGAATTGTATTATCTACATAACCCTAAATCCAGGTGCACCATGTTCCATACTTGAGGAAACACTTTTTTGGATTCTAGTGTTCACCCTAGTTTCTGCTTTTAACCTTCTTTGATGATCTGGCTCTTGCCCTCTTTGTTGCAATGTGCTCATTTGATTTCCCAGAAAACTCTTTTCCTTGTTTGAAGCAGTGGTAGTCTTGTGGCAATTCTTGACACTCTGGAAGAATCCTCCCTTTTCTGATAGAACTTTTAAAATCAGTGTCTAAAAGACCTACTGTAAGTGGTGAAAGATTAAAGGAGGGGCACTTCAAACACTCAATTCCTATTCCTCTTCATCTGTTTAACTGTGGACAGCTAGCATTTCCAAAAGCTTTACAAACTTGGTTTATAGTAACATTGATAGCCAGAAGGTAACACATAACTGGGTTCATGCTGCTTGAGACTCATAAAATGGGTAACCAGATGTTCTATGAGATTCAAATTTTCTTCTAGGAATTGAACTCATGGGCCTTTGCACTTCAGACATACAATGTACTCATTTAGATGCTCTCTGTCAAGAATAGCTAATTCTACTTTGTTATAAAGCTATATTAACAGAATCTTGCAAATCTGATAATATAAACCTATGTGCTTTTTTGTAGTCAGAAGTTAGAGAGGTTCCCTTGTCAGTTTCTTTTCCTGTTAAGCAGATGCAGGCTGTGGCCTCTCTTATCTGATCGTTCCCTAGGCAGAATCTGTTCAACTTGTCTCCAAGGGTCCATTCCACATACCATTCCATTATCTTTCCTAAACTACAAATGTCCATGAGTTCAATTCAACAAAAATGTCATCAAAAAAGCACAACAAAGAATGTCCTTTCTGCACCAACTGAGAAAGCTCAAACTTCCCAAGTAGCTGCTGATACAGTTCTAAAGAGGAAATATTGAGTCTATCACCTGCACCTCTATAACTGTCTGGCTCTGCAAACAAACAAGACACACACAGACCTCAACGGATTAGAACTGCAGAAAAAAAATGCTACCAACCTGCCTTCCATTGAGGACCTGTATACTGCAGAAGTCAAAAAGAGGAATGTGAAAATATCTACAGACCCCTCACATCCTGGACATAGATTGTTTCAACGTCTACCCTCAAAACGATGCTATAGGGCATTGTACACCAGAACAACTAGAAACAAAGACAGTTTTTCCCCCGAATGCCATCACTCTGCTGAACAACTAATTCCCACAATACTGTCAAATTATTAAGACTGTATTACTATTATTCTTTTCTTCCTTCCTAGTATCTATCTCTTTCCTAATACCTATCTCTTATGACTATAACCATGTTGCTTTTATCTTTACAATTTATATTGTTTTATTTGTTTCCTAGTATGATTTGATTGCTTATTAGTAACTTATGACTATCACTAAGTGTTGTATCTTATGATTCTTGATGAATGTACTCTATTTTATTTTTCTTTATGTACACTGAGAGCATATGCACCAAAGACAAATTCCTTGTGTGTTCAATCACACTTGGCTAATAAAGAATTCTATTCTATTATTTAAAAAAATGCTAGGATTTGAACCCCATTGAAAAGTATTTATCTATGTTTGGTAAGTCCAAATCAGATGAAACTGATGATCTGCTACCTTCTTGAGATCAGTGTATCTGAAAACACCACACAGGATGCTAACAAGAACAGTCTATTGGATCAGGCCAAGGTGTATTTAGACCAATGTTTTATTTCACCCAGTAGCTACCCAAATATGCATGGGATGTTTATAGCAGAAGCATAGCTCCCCCTAGTTCAGAAAAATATACATTTTCTTATTCTCTGACAAATATAGTGACCCCACATATCAGTGCAGATGAAAACTATTTAAATGCATCTACAGCATCAACCCAAAAGATAGAGTTACCTTTTCAAGAAAATTATTTAATAATCAGCAATGGATTTATAAACAACTATTTAAGCCATTTTTAATATTTGCTATTTTATTTTTAATATATTTATTTAAATCAATTTAATCCTGATCTTACATATGTGACCTTGTGTGTCTGAGAAAGATGGGGAAAAACACAATAGAGAAATATATTTTATGTTAAAAGGACACCACATTTGAATCACCACTAGGGGGCACTTCAGTACAAATTATTTTTTAGAGTGGATACAATAACTTTTTTTCCTGAAACGATTTTTATTTGATCAATAACTTAATGAAGGTTACTCTAACTCATTCATAAATGCAACAACTGGGAAATAATATTCTGTTGAACAGAGTGATGCATCACTATAACATGGCAGTCAAATTCCATAAGCAGGAATTTGTTTCATCCTTATCTAAAGACATGGAAAGAAATTTAGAAAGCAGGGCAGTTTGGTCCTTCTGAACTTTATTTAGGACTTGTTAGAGATATAATTTAACAAGATGATTAAAAATATATATATCCAGATTTGAAATTCTGATCATCCATAGCTTGTGAGGATCCATATTTTTCTATGTTTATCAGAATTAAATGAAGACTTTACTAATACCTAATTGATAATTATATATAAGGGACGTGGTGGCTCAATGGCTAAGACGCTGAGCTTGTCGATCAGAAAGGTCAGCAGTTTGGCAGTTCGAATCCCTAATGCTGTGTAATAGAGTGAGCTCCTGTTACTTGTCCCAGCTTCTGCCAACCTAGCAGTTCGAAAGCATGTAAAAAATGCAAGTAGAAAAATAGGGACCACCTTGGTGGGAAGATAACAGTGTTCCGTGCGCAGTGTTCCATGCCGGCCACATGACTACGGAGAACTTCTTTGGACAGCGCTGGCTCTTAGGCTTTGAAACGGAGATGAGCACCACCCCCTAGAGTCGGGAACGACTAGCAAATATGTGTGAGGGGGACCCATTGACTTATCTTCTGGAAAGCTGGCAGGGATGTTGGAAAGATGATAACATGGCCTTGGTTTACTATGGCAGTGTGGCACAGTGGCAGTGCTGAGGAAGTGGCCCCTACCTACTGTATTTTTGGAGTATAAGATGCACCTTTTTCTCTCAAAAAAAGAGACTGGAAATCCGGATGCATCTTATACACTGAATGCAGCATTTTTTGCCTCCCGAAATGCTGTCCCCTACACCAAAATGGCCATGCATAGCTTTTAGGAGGCTTTCAGAGAGCTCCTGGAGGCTGGGGAGGGCCGAAAAGAGGGAAATATGGCCTGTTTTTTGCCCCGCCCCCAGCCACACTCTATAAGCTTCCTAAAGGCTATCCATGCCCTTTTTTTGACAAAAATGGGGCCATTTTTGTGAAAAATGGGCCATTTTTTTGTTCATTCCCCCCCCCCCCGGAGCACTCTACAAACCTCCTAAGGGCTATTCGTGCCCTTAAAAAAAACAGCATTGTTTTTGCCAAAAATGGACTGTTTTTAGTAGGTTTGCAGAGTGCAAAACCTTTTTTTAAAATTTTCCTCTTCAAAACCTTATGTCTTATACTCCAAAAATACGGTAATAAAATTTCAATCCCATGGGTTTAATGGGTCCTGGATTTTGGATGCATGCTTTAAGGTAGCCCATTTGAATTATATAGTTAGAAAAAGTGTTGCCCCATGATGCACCATTTCCCCAATTGAAGGTTACAAGCAGACAAGAGAGTTTTAGTAGAATATAGATTGAGGTGGCCCTAAGACATGTCAGAATGATAATTGAGGTGGATTTTGCAGAAGATTGATTCCGCTTGCATAGCATGTTGCTTATTTATTTATTTGCAAACTGTATAAAAATGGCACATACAAGGAACTGACAAAATTTCAGGAAGATAAATGCAGAATAAAATTAATAAGCTTTTTTTTATTCTTTTGATTGATATTAACATTCTGTTAGATTGAATTGAGGCTAACTTTAAGACATACAATAAGATAAACATGGATGCTAGATGGAAAACAAACAAAATATAAGCAAAACTTGAATATCAATTCTGTAATCAGTAGAATATGTCTTGCCAAAACTATCTTCCCTATCTTTCCTGCTTGTCAAAATACAAAATGAACTTCAAAAGTAACTGGAAAACTTCATAAAACCATTCACTTTGATGGAAGGTAAAACAATCAGTTGTAGAACTGTGCCCTATTTTTTCTTCTCTCCATACCCCAGTTGTTTGCTTATTATGGAGAGCTTAGGAGAAATCTGTCCGATTTTACAGATACACTATCTCTGAGTTCATCTGAATTCTCCTACCAAAAACAAATGCCTATATGTCTGGTTTAGTTCAAAAAAACTGTATTTATTCAATTTATTCAGATCTTCCAAAACTATCTGAAAAAGATTGATTCAATTATCAGAGATCCTATGTATATGAATTATTTATAAATACATAAGGTGAACAGATTTTCAGATTGGTAAAGAGGGACACCATTGACGGGGGTGGGGGTTGATTAAAATTTTTATTTTTTGTCAAAAGGTCACAAAAGGCATGACCCCAGGACACTGAAACCATCATAAACACGAATCTGTTGCCAAACAACAAAATTTGGATCACGTGACCATGAGGATGCTGCAACGGTCGCTAAGTGTGAAAAATGGTCATCAGTTACTTTTTTCAATGCCATTGTAACTTTTGTCACTAAATGAACTGTTTGAAAGCTAAGGCTAGCTTGCATTATAATGCCTTATGCTAGCTTACATTTTCAAGAGAGAGAAGCTAAACTCCTAAACACACAAGGAATTTGTCTTTGGTGAATATGCTCTCAGTGTACATAAAGAAAAATAAAATAGAATACATTCATCAAGAATCATAAGCTACAACACTTAGTGATAGTCACTAAAGCCTGGAGGATTGTTCCCTCTGTGCTTCTTTAAAACAATATACGTTAGAATAGAATAACAGAGTTGGAAGGCACCTTAGAGATCTTCTAGTCCAACCACCTGCTTAGGAAGGAAACCCTACACCATTTCAGACAAATGGTTATCCAACATCTTTTTAAAAACTTCCAGTGTTGGAACATTCACAACTTCTCTCCTTGATTAGTTTCCACCCATTGCTTCCTGTTCTACCCTCACGTACCTTGGAGAATAGTTTGACTCCCTCTTCTTTGTGGCAACCCCTGAGATATTGGAACACTGCTATCATGTCTCTCCTAGTCCTTCTTTTCATTAAACTAGACATACCTAGTTCCAGAAACAGTTTCTCATATGTTTTGGCCTCCAATCCCCTAATCATCTTTGTTGCTCTTCTGACTTGTGACTGTTTTTCTCCTTTATGACCACTGCACCATCCTCATGACTACATGGTCAAAATTTGCTTGGCACCTGGCATGTGTACATGATAGTTGCAGTATCCAGGATTATGCGATCACCATTTGTCACTTTCCCAGCTGGTTTCCAACAAGCAAAATGACTGGGAAAAGCCAAACTTGCTTAATGACTGCATGGTTCACTTAACAATTGCAGTAGCTCACTTAACAACTGTGAAAAGAAAGGTCATGAAATGAGGAACCATCTTGCTTTGCAATGGAAATTTTAGGGTCAATTATAAATCGAGGTATAGCTGTACAGTATATGGAAATAATCCCAGTCCCTTAAAATTGAAGTGTGCTTGCCTTGCATTCTAAACAACAAAATATCTAACCATTTTTTCTTAAATATTTTAAGCAAACGTTGTACAAAATCTCCCAATGCAATAAGCTTAACATTGTATCCTGAAGTGTTGGAATATAAAAATTGTCTTGTTTACATAGTATGTGAAAATAGCAATGAATTTAAATGTATGAATTTAAAACTAAGTTTGGAGCTATTGTTTATTAGCCAATGTTGCACTCTATTTTATACAAAATGCTTCCGTATCAGAAAACACCCATGTTCTTCTATTTCAGACACCTGTAATGACCCCAAAGGACAGCTATTTGTCTATGACCTTCTATAACAAATTCATGGCTTTATACAGAGATACAATAATATCAACACCCAACTCTGCTCACTGGATAGTTTCAGATAACTGCTATTTGAGGAGAAGTTTTAGAAGTTACTTGCAATCCTATGGCGAGTTTGCGGTTTAATCTGCTAGTTTTGCAAAAGGAGAAACTACACAGCCGTAAAAATAATTCCTGTTGCTCAATGCAGCTGTGCTGAGCTGCTTTCCTGGCACGATTTGGAAGATATTTAGTCACAGTAGATCAAATATGGATAAGAGAGCCTATTTGCCTAGTAGTGGTTTAGGCACCAGACAAGAAATCAGGAGTTTCTAGTCCCATTTTAGGCATGAAAACCTGCTTGGATGAAATGAGGCCAGTCACTCTTTTTTCCCCTTCCTTCCTTCCTTCCTCCTTTCCTTCCTTCCTTCCTTTCTTGTTTCCTTCCTTCTTTTCCTTCCTTCCTTCTTTCCTTCCCTCTTTCTTTCCTTTCCTTTCCTTCCTTCTTTCCTTCCTTCCCTAACTTTCTTCCCGCCCTCCCTTTCTCTGTTGTGGGGAGTCAGAAGGAGCATTAGATCTGCTCACTGCCTTAAAAGTGGGATTTTTTTTAAAATGTTTTTTTTTAAAGTGATTTCAGCCAGGATGCCTTTAGTACTCACCTCATCCGTCCTTCCATCCTCCTTCCAAAAAGTTGATTTAAAAAGCCAGCGATCCTTGCCCGCTTTTCTGGCGTTCCTGATTCAGGGGCAGAGTCCGAGACAGGTGCCTGGGCACGCCCTGTTCCCCCCTCAAGGCTTTGTGTTAAAGCCAAAAAGGACCTCCACAGAAATGGCTCTGGGAAGGCAGGGCATGGACGGGACACTGGAGAGCAGCTTTTGCCTACAGCCTTGGAGGGAGGGGTGGTGTTTGCAACCCTGCCCTGCTTGGCGCCTCTCATTGCTTGAAATGGGGTGCTCTGTTTGGGGGGATGCAGGAGGGCCAAATAAGAGGCGGGCTCAGCCTCCGCTGGGATGGAGCAAGCAGAAGGAAAGGCAAGAGCCGGGGGAGGATGGGACTTCACTGGCGGTTGCAAAGCAGCCTTCTCCCGATTGCCTTCCCCAATGCCCCCCAACCCTTTCAAAAGTCACCCCCATCGCCAGCCTCTCCCAACCGGATCCCCGCCTGCCTCCCCTCGGCTCACCCAGACCAGGTTGCTAACAGCGGCTTGCATGGCATGGCTGCAGGGAGAGCGGCGCCCGAGAGAAGCAGGCAAAAAAAAAAAAACTTCCGACGGCCGAGCCGCTTGGCCCTGGACCGAGCCTCCTCCCCGCCGCGCTGCCGTCACCGGAAAGCCGTCACTCTCCCTGCAGAAAAACACCGTGCGTCGGCGTGCGCACGTGCAGGAGGGGAGGGAGGCAAACCACTGCCCTCTAAAGACTACATCGGGAACAACACTTCAGAGAAATAAAAACTTTTTTTTTAATGGCGTCCTTTTTAAAATTGATTTTCTTTCTTTTGGAAAATCGGCACTTTTTGAACACGCTGCGGGACACGGGACAAATTATTAAAAATCATGACTGTCCCGCCAAAAGCAGGACGTCGGGTCACCTTATAAATACACCTTGTAGCATAGGATAATACAGAATAAAGGGGCAAAGTTTGTGTTTGTGTGTTTGTGTTGTGTGTGTGTGTGTCTTTGTTGTCAAATGATAGCAAAAATATTTCCTGCCACATTATAGATGTTGCAGGATGATTTAATACCTCTGCACAAGATTATAAAGTCAAAGTTGTATAACGTGGTCAGATATATTCATTTAATTCCCAAATAAAACCTATTTCCACATGGTTTGAGATATGTTACTTTGTCCAGAAAAAAAAAGAACATGATGATGTTATCTATGTGGCAATAAAACATCTGCAAGAAAAAAACCAAGTTCAGAGAGCAACAAGGACCCCACAAAAAAGAACATGTTGATAGAAAGTAGCAATATTCAGGTAAACTCTTGTTTTAATAATAGCTTGTGTACTCATCTCTCCTTTTCCTTTCTTGCAGAAATATTCATATATTTTAATAGCTCTTGTGCTCATTTTCTCTCTTCCTATTTTCCTATTTTTAAATGATCCACTATAATACCAAAAATGATTAGCAAGAAAGATGGATAATACAGTAAAAATAGAATTTCAGCAGTTTTCAGACATGTCTACCTGCAAGATGAATAGTACCAGACAAATTAAAATCTAGCTTTTTGAAATAGTGCCTTAGTGAGGGTATTTTTAACATCCTGTATTGAGGCAATACATTTTAAACAACCATTACAGATAAAAGATGGTACCTGACTGACTTATCTGAAGTGAATTCTGTTTAATTTCCTAGTTAATTCTTGGGTATTATGCAGTTTTTTCTTCCAAAAACTCTGAAAATTAATATGGTTTTCTGTGCCATAATTCAGTTTGAAAAGGAAAGTTCTGTCACCCTATTACCACTTAAAACTTCTAACAGACTATTATCATTTGTACTTTCCCCCCCTTTCTTAGGCAAGAATCCAGTGGTGGATTAAGGCTCACTGAAGCCCTAAGCACTAATAAATCTTGGTGTCCCTCCTTTGTACATAATCTTCATTGGTTTTTTTCCCCCTCAACTTTGTGGTGCCCCCTTGGGCCTGGTGCCCTAAGCACATGCTTAGTCTGCTTAGTGGTTAATACACCACTGTAAATGGTCCAGGACAAACAACTTGGTTAAACCTCCATTACATCATGTTTTGTTTGAGATCAGATTTAAATTTCAATAGAAAAACAGCTTCATTTAATTTCTGTTGGGAAGTAAATATACATGTCAAATGTTATGTAGCCAAGAGAAGAAAAGCCCTGTAAGTTACAGTTCAGGAAATCTCCATTACAAAATAAAGCACTACAAATTAACAGTTAGCCTTGCTTCTGATTCCATTGTGTGGTAATATAGTGTCACATGACTAGGTTTGTCATCCTTAAAAGTAGTAGTAATTGGTTGGGAAGTATTGCTTAATTTGGCAAATGGTTCTTTGCATTTCTCTTGTCTAGCTCAGTAATGGCAAACCTTTTCCGGACCGAGTGGCCAAAGCACCCGAATCCCCAAATCCCCACCCTGTGCATGAACCCGCATGCCCCACCCCTTCATACATGCACCCACAACCCCCCTCTTGCCCCCTCATGCATGAATGCATGACCCCCCCACTCTGCGCAGGCATACATGACTGCCTTGTATGCATCCCATTCCCCCATGCAGGTGTGGAAGAGATCCAAAGGCCAGCTAGCCAGCAGGAAGTACACACACATGTGTGGTGGAGCTGAACTGGGGTGACAGCTCACATGCCATCAGAGGGGATGCTACATGGAACTTCTGGCACATCTGCCATAGGTTCGCCATCATGGGTCTAGCTTATTGGGCAGCAAAAGCTGGACACATTACTACAAGAAAACAATAATTCTTTCTTTAGGGGGAAAAAAAGCTTTTTTTGAATTGAGCTCAAACCCTAGTGATTATATGGACCAGGATATGCTACTTCGACACAGCAATATTGCAGTCAGCTCTTCAATCCTGATTTCCTGAGGTGGAAAGAGTATCTCCCACTGAAGACCATCCTCAGCTTTTGTCTTTTTTTCTTTTCTTTTCTTGCTGCTATTACTATGATTTTAAAAGTCAGTATTAGGAAGCATACAATACCCATATAAATACTGTTGTAAAAAAAAAGATTTACAAATGTCCAATTGTGAAGATCAGTTTAATGACACATGTTGCAACTCCTGCTTTCCTAAACAATGTAAGAGCTTACTTAGAGGGCTAAAAGAGAGTAGAAATGAAGAAAATCCTGATGGTACATGTTCATCTGCTGTGTGCAATTTCTAGTTTGCTATTTTGATGTTGCAGCATCATCCTGTGGTCAATGGTCATCTGAGTGTCATTTGTGACCCTCACCACTGGATTCCTACTAGCAAAACCAACGGGAACCCATCAGGAAGTTTGCACCTGGTGATTATGAGATGCTGCAACCCCATAGGATTCATCTAACAATAGCAACTTGGCGCACCAGAACTGACCTTGTAAGTCAATGTGGTCATGTGACATTGTGCCTCATGACTGTTGCTTAGCAACAGAATTCCCAGATCCAATTACCATTGTTAAGTGAAATCGTAGCTGCTCATACGGGTCAACAGGACAATTTTAATGTATTCAGCAGAGTTGTAGGAGGGAGAAAAGAAGACAAACCACCAGTAATGAAAGGAGGAGGAAATGGAAAGGGAACCAAGGAAATAGGTAGGATACAGGTAGGATGAACAGAAGGAGTTGGAGTGGAAAAAGATATCTTGAACAGAAAATAAATTGATACAAGAGACCTATTAAAAATAGACCAATAAAGGGTAAAATAGAGTAACAGAGAAGTAAAGAAGGAATTAATCAGGGAAATAAACGTAACCTTTCTTTAGCGTCAGTAGAGTTTACAATTCCCAGAGGATAGAAGGGATACCAAACAAAACGTTTTGTTGACATCTTAGTAGATTTTGACTCTTCAGAGGCAATAGTTAATCACATACCTACAACAGCTAGGAAAAAGTAAAAATTGAAAAGATGAGATTGCAGTAATTGTGGTTAGCAGAGCAAACAATCACCCACCTTCCTTGGGAAAAAATGCTCCTGAGAAGCATCATTCATTGATTTATTTCATTTAAACCTGGAGTGTCCATCCAAGCTCAAGATAATGTAGTCCCCAATTTTATCCCAGCAAAATCTAGCAATGGCTCTAAAATCATCCACTCATGTGATCAAGTGACAACTTGAACTCAAGTATATAAAGCAATTTAATTACCTATTAACTATCCATAGAATTTAATTAACTATGATGCCATGTTAGCCATGAAAGCTTCCACAACAGTATTCCAAAACATAGCACAATAATATTAAGACTTTTTAAAATAAAAGTCTGACATAGTTGGCAGTTTAGTCAACATGGGTCTTTGATCCTGTAAGCTACCATAGCTCTTACTGTGAAAATAACTTCAAAGAGAATATAACAATGCATCCAGCAATTTATCTAAATCTAGAGTGATGTTTAAACTAAAGACGATTTAAAAAGAAGAACAAACAACTTAATTCAAACCCTGGGAAGTCTTTCCACATTTGAATTTTTTTTTATGTCATTGACTGCCACAGAATATTTCTTAAATTGGGAATATTTGTTTTTTGTTTGTATTCCACTTCTATTATTTTTATAAATAACACCAGATGGCAAACATATACAATATACCTTTCTCTCCCTATTTTCCCCACAACAATACCAACTCTGTACAGCGGGCTTGGCTGACAGAGAGCAATTGGCTCAAAGTAGTAGAAGCAGTATATACATCTAAATGCTATTGCTATTGTTAAAATTAAGAGAAGTAGCCAGTCAAAGATGTAACAATCTCTTGTGTTGGAAATCCATGTAGCCCTTAATTAATTACCATAATTGGGACTGGAATTTCCATCACTAAGCCAAGCAATTGTAAAGTGTGACATCACATAACCATGACAGTTAGTGTCGTCCATTTAGGCACTTCCAATTGCCATTGTTAAGTGAATCCCATGCCATTTTTAAGTGCAACTTTATGTGATTGCCATTGGTAACCTCCTGATGACTTCCCCATTGACTTTGCTTGTCAGAAGCCAGCAAATGGCAATCACAGGATTATATTATGCTATGATGTCACTGATTATGTGACCACAGGGACATTTGTGATGCCCAGAGCTCCTAGGATCAGTTTTAAGTTCCACTCAGTCAGCACCATCCTAAGCTTGAACAAGGGATTGTTAAGCAAGGGCTAACTGTATAGCTTATATGCAGGGGTGGGTTTCAAAATTTTTTAGAACCTCTTCTGTAGGTGTGGCCTGCTTTGTTGGAGTGACTTGCCGGCCATGTGACCAAGTGGGAGTGGCTTGCCAGCCATGAGACCGAGTGGGAGTGGCTTGGCAGTCATGTGATTGGGTAGGCGTGGCCAACTTATAAAATGTGGTGAAACTCACTTAACAATGCCCTTGCTTAGCAACCAAAATGTTGGCTCAGAAACTCTGGAATTTGACCACGCAAGTCTTAAAGCTGTCGAGTTACAAGACTCTTGCACCCCTAATCCTTTAGAAAAAAACCCCCAGGGGTGTTCAAACTTGACAGCTTTAAGACTTGTGGACTTCAACTACCAGAATTCCTCCTCTCGCGCTTCATCTTGATTTGGGGATGGGCAGGGTGGGAGCTGGAACCAGTTCTAAATGGCACTGTAGATTTGTGGAACCTCTTCTATAGAAGAGGTTAGAACTGGCAGGAACCCACCCCTGCTTATATGGGAAGCAAGGAATGTCCAGTTAAACAAGCACATGTATTATTTAGTAGCTCATCTTCTTTCCGATCTGCTACCTCTTTTATATTTCAACATCATCAGACATTTAAAAAGTACTATAATGGATTTTTGCAAGTGATTTGGTAATTTATTCTTCTATGGCTTCTAATCAAAATTTCATCATATTATATTGTGCTGGTAAGAATTGTGAGTGATACTTACAATGAACAAAGCATATTACAAATCACCTTTTCTCTAACAATGAATTATTCAGACGTTTATGTTAATACTATGGTCATATCTCTGTTTTTTAAAAAATGCTTGCAATTTACTTTCCTTCTAGAAGAGACATTTCCATGCATGCAGCATTAAAAAAAAAGTGACAGTCCCAGAGAAAGGCTCTTTAATTTTTAATTGCTAAGAGATATGCTCAGAAACAGAAATCTGTCATCTAAATTGGATCAGATCCTGTAAGCAAGTAGGGCTTTTTCAGGTAAAAGAGTCATTATTGTTATAAGTAATTCTAATTTTGTGGCCTTATTTCACTTTAATTTTCAAAATGTTTAATTTGATTCCATTTATAAGGGCCTATGCCTAACTTTCAAGATTAACTATACTGCATCCTACTAATTATTTTTCAGCAAAGATTATGTCACTTTCTATAATGATAAAGAGCAACAGGAGTTCATCAGAAAATTTTAACCTGAGAAGACTGATAATTACAACAATAGAATCCAAGTTACTGGAGATAAGGGGAAATCTGAAAAAAGAAAGCAAACATAATTAAACTTAAAAGCATTTAAGTTATATGTATATAAAATAATATAATGTGCTTTTAATGTGTATTTTTCACCATATTAGGTAATTTGAGTCACTAGGACATTGCTAAATAATCTCAACTTTGTATATTTCATCCCTATTCATCACTGTTCATCTACAAGGTTTTCTCTTATTATATCGTTATCCCTTAAAATTCAGTCCAATCAGGGAAAATTGGATATAATGTGTATTTTAGGGAAATGTTATAAGCAAGTTAGCCTTTCTAGAGAAAAATAATTCAAATATTAAGAAGGCTATTTTTGTTGGAATAGACTTTCTCTTTCTTAAATGAAAAGTGCTCAAGGGGATTTATAAAAAAATGTGCAAAGATAACTTTCTGTAAATTCTGTAAACAGCAGCCTAAATTCATTCCCTGTAAATAACTAGTTTTAGTAAGTCTGCATTAAGCAACTATACCAGATTCTATTTATTTGTAATATCTTTTTTAAATTGGAAACATGTTTTCTAAATAGAATATAAAAGTATCTCCTCCAAATGGTGTATTTATCAATATTTTCAGGCAATGCAATCTTATTGTGTAGTTAATGAGAGAAAACAATATTTTTGAGAATATTCCATAATGTATTTCATAAATACATTGAAAAAATATGTTCTAAAAAGTATTAGAATATTTTACAAAATTAATAACCTTAAATGTTTCTCTCATTCTGTTCTTGTTTTAAATGCCCTACCACTATACATTAAAAGAGCAGAATTAAAATTATTTTGAAGATCCAATCTATTTGTGTATTGTGTATTGTTGTGTATTGTTTTGAGTTGTCAAACCTTTTTCACTAACAACAAACATTACTGCTTCTCTTAATCAAAATGTGCTGTTATGATACTAGATACTGTTAAGACCAAGAAGGAAGGCCAAAAATTAATCATTTCGGTTTGAAAAGGCAATTAAGAAATATTGAACTTGTGCTCTTTATTTTGAAATGAAATAAAGATTAATGTTATTAAAATCCCATCAGGGCTTTTGAGAAGCTAGAAATAACTTTTGGCACCTATGTAATTTCTTCTTCTGTTCTTAGATCTCTATAGTTTAAGCATCAGTACAGATTAATTCAGTATAAAAAATGGGTAAAAAGAATTAAAGTTTTATTTGTGAACATGAATCCGAAGATGTCTCCATGGTTATGTGGCCGAAGGTGCAAGGAACACTGTTACCTTCCCAGCATTTTTACATGCTTTGGAACTGCTAGGTTGGCAGAAGCTGGGACAAGTAACGGGAGCTCACTCTGTTATACAACACTAGGGATTCGAACTGCCAAACTGCTGACCTTTCTGATTGACAAGCTCAGCCATTGAGCCACCACGTCCCACTCCAAATAAAATTATCCACCTAAATAAAATTTCAGCAACCAATCTGTTAACAGTATTTAAAATGATGCATAAGTGCATGGGTATTTCACCAGTTTTATATAAAAACTGTTGCATTAAGCAAGACAGAATATCTTGAAAGAAAACCTGAGAAGGCGACTTAATTTAATGAATTTCATCAAACTACTTTGTGATATAAAATAATTTTTTTAAAATATTTCAGCATATCATTAAAACTTTAGTATAAAATAGTCCATATATATCATCATTATCTTCTAAGATTACACTGAATAACTTGCAATAGTTGTGGATAATGTTGGCAGGAATGTTAACCAATAACACCTTTGGTAAAAATGCTATTTAATCAGTGTTTTTAGTTTTCTGTTGAAATTGAGGGGGGGATCACTATATTTTCTTCATTATAACTACCGGATTATTTCCTATGTATGTTTCTCAATGCATATTAAACATAAACATTACAATATAAATATAAATATTCAGCATATTCAGGTGACATGCAGGTGGGTTCTGGCAGTGCTTAGTGCTTCCCTTGGGAGCGGATGGTGCCCCAGCCTTTTAAGGAAGCTGTGGTCCACCCTCTTCTTAAGAGTCCATTGCTACACTCCACCCTATTGGGTCATTTTTGTCATATCTCCCATCTTTATTTTCTGGGGAAGATTGTTGAGAAGGAGATTTCATGGTAGCTGAAGAGGTTCCTGGATGAAATGTATTATCTGGACTCTTTCAGTTAGGATTCAGACTTGAATGGAAACAAAATTTGTTGCTCATTTGATTATCTCTGGTGGGAGTGGGATAGGGTTAGTTTATACATTCTCACTCTATCTCTCAGTGGCCTTTGCTATCATTGACCATGGTATTCCTTTGGAGAGGCTTTAGGGAGTGGGAATGGAGAATACTCTGTTGTTCTCATTCACTTTCTTCCTCTGGGGTTGCTCTCAGTTTGCATTAAAATAAGAAGTGACAGATCCTGTCTTCATCCCCTGCTTTCCGAGGCCTGCAGGGCTTGATAATTTCTCTGCTTCTGTTTAACATCTACATGAAGATGGTAGGCAAGATCATCCACCACCATGGGCTGAGATATCATCAATATGCCAATGACACCCAGCTGTATGTCTCAGCCTATGATGGGTTAAGTGATGCTGTGATCTCCCTCTCACAGTGCCTGGGGGCTATTAAGGGCTGGATGGGGAGCAACAGCTGAAAATGAACTCTGGGAAGATGAAATAGCTCTGAGTTTGGGATTCTTTGGTATATAGAAAAGAATGCATTCTACATAGGGCTGACCATAAAATGTATCTGGAAGCTTCAATTGGTCAAAAGTACAGTGTCCTCTATGATTTTGTACAAGTCTAGATTTGCACCTGTGTCACCTTTCCTGTGTGAGCTCCATTGGCTGCTAATTTGCTTCCAAGAGCCAATTCCAGCTGCCTTTATCACCTTCAAAGCCCTGCCTGGCTTGAGGCACAGTATTTTCCCAATCATAATCACCCGATCCATCAGAACAGGTATACAAGGAATGCTACAGGTATGCTCTTCTAAGGAGACCCATCTAGCGGGATCAAGAGAAGGATTTTCTCTGTACAGAACATCATCCATACAGAAATACGATTGGCTCCCCCCCCTCCCCGCCCAAGGCTCTGAAGACATGGTTGTGCCAATGGGCCTGGGACTCCAGAATGGTATGGAGCACATCAAATGGCACATCTGATTGTTGACTGTCCTAGCCCCAGCCCAATTCCCCTAAAGCCACAACAAAAAATGAAATGTTCATTTCTAAAATGAAACATGTTTATTCTTTAAAAATCATTTTGCATTAATATTATTTTGGACTATGGTTGTTTAAACATGTATCTCTCCTCAAGATTAGACATATGGGTATCTGGGTTTTTTTCAGTATACTTTTTCAATTTGCAATCTCTTATTTTTATTTTTTATTATTGCTCTATTTCTTACTGTATCTTTTTTTCATTTTTTTTGTTTAAGACAAGGTTTAAATCAATATGGAGCCTTAGTTTGTCGGAGCTTTCTATATTTTTCAGCCAGAATACCTCCATGTACATCTCATCAGAGCAAGTCACGTTTTAGATGATTCGGTGCTTTAAAACTATAACATAATCTTTTGACGTCTTCTTCAACAATCCAAGTTCTTGTGTTAAACAAGAATGTATTTTCAGTTTATATAAATGAACTCTGTCCTCAACTACCTTAGCAAAGTGAAGACACAACAGGCAGCAGGAAGCTGAGCTGGAAAGCTTCCTGCTGCTGATATACAATCTTAGGTTCTGGATGACATTTTATTCAATTTTCAAGTGGTTCATTTTGGAAAAGAATTTAGGAATGATTCACATGAAGACAAGGATGAAGCTGCTGACTTTTCCTTGGCTAGTTTAACACAGGTCTAAGATGAATAAAGATCTGCACTCAATATATGATGTGAGCTGTATCTTTGCAAATAGTCATAAAAATAAATATATACATACATAAGCTGAAATATTTATCAATAATGATCAGTAAATGATCAGCTTGAAATTGAAGATCTCAGATTTTGCAAGTTAAAAATTATTTTAGAATTCTATACAATACAGGTAGTCTTCAACTTACAACCATCATTGAACCCAACATTTCTGTTGCTAAGTGAGATAGATGTTAAGTGAATTTTGACCCATTTTACGACTTTTCTTGAAGGTTTGAAGGTTTTATTCGACTTGTATGCCGCCCTATTCCCGAGGGACTCAGGGCAGCTAACAAAACCAAGGGAAGGGGGGGGAGGACAATACAAAAAGGAAAACCACAAAAAACAAACAACAGTACAAAACAGTCTAAAAGGTCTCAACACACATACCCATTCGAGTAGGGGATGGGACTCAGCAGCCCCAGGCCTGCTGGAACAGCCAGGTCTTGACGGCTTTACGAAAAGCCTGAAGGGTGATGAGGGTCCGAATCTCCACGGGGAGATCATTCCAAAGGGCCGGAGCAGCCACAGAGAAGGCCCTCCTCCGGGTGGTTGCCAGCCGACATTGGCCGGCCGATGGAATTCGGAGGAGGCCTAATCTGTGGGATCTAATGGGTCTTTGGGAGGTAATCGGCAGGAGGCGGTCTCTCAAGTGCCACAATTGTTCAGTGAACCCCTTGCAGTTATTAAGTTAGTCACACCATTGTTAAGTGAATCTGACTTCCCCATTGACTTTGCTTGTCAGAAGGTCGCAAAAGGTGATCACATGATCCCAGACACTGCAACCATCATAAATATGAGTCAGTTGCCAAACATCCAAATTTTGTTTGCATGACCTTGAGGATGCTGCAGTGATCATAAGTGTGAAAAATGGCCATAAGTCACTTTTTTCAGTGCCATTGTAACTTTGAACAGTCACTAAATGAAGTGTTGTAAATCAAGGACTACCTGTATCTCCTTTGTCACATTTTCCTTAATTTGCACTGAAGGTGTATCTCAGTTCTGCAATAAACTCAGCAAGATTATCAATCCTTATGCGGCAGGCATTTTGGAATGTGTTAAGTCATTGTATTAATATACAAAAATGTTGCTTAAAAAGATAAACATCAGGATGTTGTTTATGCATACTGAAGTACAATCTGTGCACTAATCAGAGTGTAGCTTGATAAATGTTATTACACTCACAAAAATAGCAGCAGTCAGAACAATAATGTGATTTGAACAAGCTTGGAAAATCACATCAACAGACATCTGAAGGATAATTATTAGCAAGGGATCAGATCTCATGTAGATTTGCTTTTCAGCAAGTTGAATATACTGTTCAATTCTGAAACAAGCAAGTTAAAAAATATGCTGAGTAAAGGCTTCAAGGGAGAAAGCAACAAGACCATTTTTGCCTCCTATTTTCTCTGAATGTCACAAAATCGATTTAAGCAATTGGCAAGCCTAGAAACGCCTGGCCTTTCTGGCAACCTCCGTTGATATTCCAGCAGGCACAGTGGTGGGAAAGCAGAAAACAACGATTTGTAATGCTCTCCAATTGTTCAAGTTTTTAAGCAGAAAAAGTTAAGCGTGTTTTGCCAAATATTCTGCTATTGCACTTGTCAATAAAATGTTTTATTCTTTTGGCTCTCTCTCTGCAGGCCAACTTTAATGTCAACATCATCATCTAAGAGAAGCATTTAAAATTGTAGTAAAGAAATAACACAGTTGTCCTAGCGAGTTGTTTCAGTTGCTTGGCAACACTTAAGGCAAAATTATTGGGGATTAGAGGCAATTAAAGAAATTTGGGAGCCCAAAGCAACATCAAGGCTAAAGCTTCATGCCCTCCCTTTCCTGCCAGCCCTAAGTTTAAAGATATTTTAAAGACGTTGGTTATCACCTTTAAAGCCCTTTACAACATAGGTCCAAGATACCTAAAGAACTGTCTCACCCCAATGGAAGAGGCCCACCCACTTGTTCCAGAGGAAGGGGCATGCTGTGGATCCCATTGGTCAAGAAATTCTGGCTGGCAGGGTTCAGGTGTAGGGGCCTTTCTCTCATGGCTCCTGCATTCTGAAATCTTGAACTTATCAAGGAGAAATTCATCCCAACCTGCTTAGCTTTCTAAATGAGTCTCAAAACCTGCCTGCCAAATGGTCTGTGACTAGCTGTGGGATTCACTTACCTTCCATACCAGTTTGCAAATGTGAGCACGAGCGCATGCTTCCTTTGCTCACATGCACCACGTCTGTGCATGCGCAGTGTTCGCACATTATGTCGTGGGTGGAGCCTCCTGCAGCAGCAGCTACCAGTTTGCTTGAACCGGAGAGAACTGTCTGAATACCACCTCTGTCTGGGACCCTGATGGGACATTCCAGGCTGGAGGTGGTTAGTGGATGAGGAAAAAGATCCTATTCTCATCCCATTTATTATGGTTCCTAATTTATTTAATTTAATTTTAATATTATTTTTCTAATGTTTCTAACTCTGCTTTTTAAGCTGCCTAGAATTGCCTCAACATTGAGATTGGTGGCATACAGTATACATTTAATACATATATATTGGAAATCTAAATATTTCCTACATCTATTTGAAAACTATTCTTTTTAAACATAAATTGCTTTTGATTTTGAGATACTATTTTCTCTGTTTTCTATTCTCTCCCCTGCTACCAAACTCTTATAACAATTGCATGCATTTCAGCAAGCAGACAATAGAGTGAAGAACAAAAAAACTCTCATCATGAAAATTGTCGTACTTCTCTAAGTCAATATTGGTATCTTTCTTTCCTGTCCTTTAGCCAATTACTTATCCGTGATAAGCCTCTCTTTCTATTGCACAGTTTTTGACTTTATTTTGTGAAGGACAAACAGCAAACACACAGTGTGAGATGGATCACCCATTTCCTTGCCTAGTCACACACTCAGCTAATGACCACTTTGTCTCTCTTTAAGGTTACCTTTCAGTTATCACATAGTGTGACATGCCTATAAAAAGGCAACTTCAATTTTAGTCCACCTCAACTAAGTTTCTGTTTCCAAATAACTACTGTACGTATTTCACCTTCCTAAGTGCCCATCTCAGGTATATGGCTTCCAATTCTGAACACAAGCTTTAAGAGAATTTCAGAGAAACTGGACCGATTCAGAAAAGGGAAATAGAGCCCTAGAAAGGAAATATTATGCAGAAAGATTTGTAGAGCTGGGGATACAATAAACTTGGGAAGAGAAGATTAGGAGACTTTGATTATCTTTTTAAAATACCTGACAGGATGTCTCACAAAATAAAATAAATACATGATCTTCATTGTTCTAGAATTCAAGATAAAAAGTGATACATTCAAATTAAAGGAAGACACATTCCACCTGAATGTTAGGAAAAAAAAAACTTACTAACCGTAAGCCTGCTTCAACATTTAACCAATCACCTAGAGCAGTGCTGGCGAACCTTTTTGGCACCAAGTACCGAAAAGTGTGTGTGTGTGGGTGCTCAGGGCCACAAACCCGAAAGAGGAACTGCCTAGGGGGCATGTGTGCACTGGAAAATGAACTTTTGGTTTCCGGTGCGCGCATGCATGCTGCCCAACTAGTCTTCTGGTTAGTGGAGCACATGTGCATGCAATGATCAGCTGGCCTGCACTCATGCTTACACAGGAAAATGGAAGACCAGTTCTTCCTGTTTCCAGTGCTCCCAGATGCATGAAGGCCAGCTGATCATCATGCACGCATGCATGCCAGAAACCCAGAAGAGGAATGGGCAATGCCACACATGCCAGGGTAACATGGTTCCACGTGCCACTTTGGGCTCACATGCCATAGGTTCGCCATCATCACAGACCTAGACATTGCCCCTGGATACAAGTCAAACCACCACCTGAGGGGATTGCTTAATTTTGAATTTCTGCACTAAGCACTTTGGATTCTATGATTCTTTTCAGTAGATGGTTGCTGTTTTACAGTGATAGTAAGAACATTTTAATGTCTATTTTTCATTTACTGGTTTTTAAATTACAATATGTATACAAGCATTTTAGTTTTACAAAACAAGTCACTAAAAATAATTTTTCAAATATAAAAGATATAAAAATAACAACCAATCATTGCAATGTATTTAAATTATATATTTAATACAGAAAGCTTGAGTGTCAATTACATGCCCCTATTAGGCTTAAATACTTATCCTTATGGGAAAGATAAAGAGACGCGGTGGCTGAGTGGCTAAGTCGGCAGTTTGGCAGTTCGAATCCCTAGCACTGTATAATGCAGTGAGCTCCCCTTACTTGTCCCAGCTTCTGCCAACCTAGCAGTTCAAAAGCAGGTAAAACATGCAAGTAGAAAAATAGGGACCACCTTAGGTGGAAGGTAACAGTATTCTGTTGCGACTTCAGCATTTAGTCATGCTTGCAACATCACCAGGAAACGTCCTCAGAGAGTGCTGCCTCTTCGGCTTTGAAACGGAAATGAGCACCACCCCCTAGAGTTGGGAACAACCAGCACATATGTGCAAGGGGACCCTTTCCCTTCCCTTTTTTCAGAAAGATCAGCCTACTGGGATCCAAACCATAGATTCTCATAATTTCTCCTGGGCTCCAATGTACAGATTGTATGTAGAACTACTAGATTGATAATTAAGATAGTGGTCCTAAGGATCCAATATATTGAACAAATTGGAGTACCCTGTAAGAGAGATTCATTTATCTGATTACTGACAAAGTATTACCACATATATAGTTTGTCACTCCATTTTCTCCTACCTATTTTATTCTGTAATTAGAATAAATGTAATGTATTTTATTGGCAACATTGCAAGATTAATCATTCAACCAACAACAATGCAGCAAGCAGAGAAGGGCTGGGAGAGGGTGGGCAATGGGGGTGTAGATTGATGAGGATGTGCATGGGTACAAGGGATGGTCAGGGAATTGTATGAGCATGTGACATGTGAGAATGGTGCAGGTTGAGGGGGTACATAAGGGTGCATGAAAAGTATGGTGCAGGTTGAGAAGAGTATGCACAGGTGCAAGGGGGTACATAGAGAGTTAGGGGAGATTGGGGAGGGTGTGTGAGGGTTCAGGGAGGTGCACGAGAGATGTTATAAGTGCCACTGACTTCTAGAAATTCCCTGGAATTTGTCTCTATAAACCACTTACAGAGGGCTTTAAAGCACTATGAAGCAGTATATAAGTCTAAATGCTATTGCTATTTTGGGGCTTGGCTTTATCTAACATGTCAACGCTTTCCTAGTTGAAATTGTAATTGATTTTGTCTTTATGTTTAGAGATTAATTTTCACCATGTGTTTGGACTGCCAGTTAATGCATAGTGCTATTCTTCTATCTGTTTGTCCTACATAGTTGCCATTACAATGTTTATATTGTATTTTTTTAGATGATTCCTTATTTTTCTTCTTCTTTGTTTACTGGGCCTTTAGGTTTGCTGTGTGTTGTGATGCTCAGTGTGTGGTAACCCCTAATATAAAGCTGACACTAAGTTTTGAATTCTAACAGAAAAATGTAACTTAGCTTTTTAACTGTACCATTAAATTGCAACTTTACTTTTGCCTTAGTGGAGTTATATCTGGAGTTTTTATTCTTTGAAGCAAGTGAAGTGCCATTCAGAACACATGCAGTACAAGGAAGGCTCAATTACACTGATTTAATTTATTTTCTCAGCACCCAGTTCAACCCTACATTCAGAGACAGAACATGCTATTTGACTGGAAAAAGCAACAATCATTCCCCCTAATCAGGTACACTGAGCTGTATGAGGCGATTCAAACTTCCTAATAATAGCACTTTAGTTTGAAGGGGGGGGGGTCCTATTAATAACTTTTAAACTATCTTATCTCCCAAGTTACAAAAAGTAATAATTATTCTCTTCAACCAAGAAACCTACAAAAGCTCTTTCTAGTCCATTAACCATTATAGTTATTCAGCACTTGGACTTTAAGGCAATATTTTCTGCGTTTTTATGAATGTCCTATAGTGATACATTCCTTTAGCAAACATTTCAGACAGTTATTTGATGTTTCCTGAATACCCCACCAGGTGGCAACACATAGTTGTCAGTTGCTAATCTAAAAATGCAAAACATTCATATCAAGTTAGTACTTAAATTGGATTATCACAAAGAAATCCAGGAGGGGGTTCCTGAAGGCTTGACTAGGAAGTTGAAAAAAAATCTCAAAACAAGGCACTTTATTGTTCCCAAGAAAGCAACATGGATATCTCCATGAAGTGACATCAAAAGAAATTTTATTTTTACTAGGTATATGTACTGACTTTACAGCGCTAGAGACTAATTTGGTTCTGCACCTAATAACGGCAGCAAGACTGTTGGTGGCGCAATACTGGAAGAAGGAAGACTTGCCTACAACTCAAGAATGGACATTGAAAGTCACAAACCTAGCCGAGATGGCGAAAATATTGGCATATCTTAAAGACCATTCAAATGAGAGATATAAACGAGACTGGAAAAAATGGATTGACTATATACAAAACAAATATGGGACTAAGAAATTACAGATAGCCTATGCTTAAGATTAGGAATAATCTAAACTGCTCAAAGTTAGTGTAACAGGAAGAAGCTGAGTTCAATGCAGAGATGTTATTAACTTCTTTTTTAAAAATTTCCTTTGTCTCAATATATTTTAGACTGTGTTTGTTAAAAATCTATACCGTTTACGGGCTCTGGGAAGTCGGGGGGGAAGGAAGGTGGGGTGTTAGGGGGGAGGGGGGAGGGGGATATATAGTATGTGCTAGATTTTAAAGTAATGTGATGGCACTTGTATACTGTTGCTCTTTAATTCCACTGTAAAAATAGGACAAGCTGAATATATTAATAGATTGTAGAAATACACCGAAGGGAGGAGTAGAGGGATAGAAGAAAGAGGGGTAGCGAGGGTGGGAGAGAGGACTGGAGGGAGGGTGAGAAGGAAGGGAGGGAGTGTATCGGGAGAGAGGAGTGGTAGAGGGGGAGGGGAAGTAGGGTAGAGGGGAATGATAGAGGGAAGAAGGAAAGTTTGAGGGGGGCGAAAGAAAGGGTGTATGGAGGGTCGAAGAGGTACATTGGGTTTCTATTTTGGGGGGTATTGTCGACAAGAGGAATGGCTGTGTTTATTGTTTAATGTTATATGGCCCCGGTTATGCACAGTATATATGTGACTGTACGAAAATGAAATGGAAAATAAAAACACATTTACAACAAAAAAAAAAAAAGAAATTTTATTTTCCCTCCCTTTTTGGAAAAAAATGAGCAATTCAAAATAACATTTCTGAATTATAATCCATGCAAACTGGGTTTTCTTTAGTTACAATGAATATGTATGAATGTTCCTTACATTCTGTCACTGTGTTGTAGCCTAGTAAAATAAACTTCTGTTTATTTTCTTGGCAACAATACAGAAGTGGCTTGCCATTCGCCTTTTTGGCATGACATATTTTGTTCACAATATAATTTATGCTGTGATATTACTGAAAGAGTTCCATCCATATACAGGCATGATCCTGCTTAGCTTTAATGTCCAAAGTTGATCAGGTAATGCCACTTCGATACTTACAGTTTTTATAGTTTGAAAATTTGAAAGATTCTTAAAAGAAAATCTGTACAAAATTTCAGTAGATAACATTTGCCACAGCAAATATCCCAGCATCCTTTCTTTTTCAATTTGACAAAAGTGTCATTAGGAATATTGAAAAATGGATGAAAATATGTTTTCAAAATCTATCAAAATGTCTTTGATGTACAGTTAAACTCTACAGGAGTGGGTTCTGGAAGGCACTACTGTGGGTTCGCTCATATGCACGCTTTGCTAGTTCGCGCTTGAAGCGTACTGCGCATGTATGCCCAGTGCAATTAAAATTGTTCTGCACATGTGCAGAACTGAAAAACAAGATGATGGTGCCAAGAGCACCGCCCGGGGAACCAGTTTGGGGGCATGGCAGGCCTGGGTCGCTGGAACCCACCACTGAAACTCTATCAGGAAATAACATCCTTAAGACAAAAAGATTAAAATCTGCAGGATTTTCCTTGTTGAAACAATTGCAAAATTGATCAATTTTGTAAAGTTAAAATGAAGCATTGTCATTTGAAATGTCCTAACTCAATCAAATGTCAACATACAGTAAATCAGGAACTGACTGGAAATTTCATAACTGCTTAGAACACTGTAATTTTCTTTTATGGAGACAATGAACAGTGGAAACATGGCTATCTGAACATTTTTGTTGTAAGATGTTTTGCCACTATAGCTTATTATATACACAATTGCTCTTGGGTCATAAACAAGTGCCAAAAGACATTTGTTTGCATCAGAGTGAAAAACCTATTTTGACTAGACATCAGAATTGACTCTAGTGGGTGTATGTTTGCATGTGTTTATGTGGGGAAAATAAATTAGGATTGCATCTCTGACTGAAATGTTGCTCCCTTCAGAGACACGATTGTCATAATGAAAAACACATTGTGACATCACAACGTAAGTTCTGACCTTTTTGTGTTTACATCATGATAATGTATGCATTATATACGAAGTAGAACTATGTTATAATGTTTTGTCATCTGCCTTCCCATTTTGCTGCTATCCTGCCACCGCCACCCTTACCCCCATGAATGACTCAACTCACACAGTCTAAAAGCTCAATGGTCATGGGTTAGAATTAGGAATGATTGGAATCAAAGTCCAAACTTTTGTAAGTCCCAGGTTAAGGGAAAGGGTTTATTTAAGCTTCCTGCATTCATCCTTTTCCTTAGACTTTCTGCATCGTTAACCTTTTCTACAGTGGGGTGAGATAATTAAACTGAACGAAGAGATGTATTAAATATTACTATGTATACTTGTCTCCTGGTTAGTCTAATTCATCCATGAACACTATTAACTTCAAGATAATGACAATTGTCTGTTACCCAGACTGAAGAAAAGCTTTGTGGGAGATATATGAATTGCATATGGAAGGTCCAGTTGCTGTGTATCTTAACAAAATTGGCTAAAAATGAATACTGTGATGTATAATAGATAGTGGCAATCTAATTTTTTCTCCTTTTCCTCAAGGCAGACTTACAAAGGTGAGGGAGAAGGAAGTAACTGTACCATAGCTAATTAGTTCTGCTTATTCGGCAGTAGAATTCTACAGCCAGTCCTTAAGAGTTATTCCTAAGAAATTGTAACACAAAATCTAACCTAACCTAACACAAAATCAATATTCCAGATTAGGAAATCAATTCAATTGCTACAAGAATTAAGACAAGTAAGTTGATCTTTTGATGAAAAAAGGGACTAAAATGAAAAAAAAAGGAATTATTTGTATCTTTTCTATTTTTGTCCATCCAGAATCTTCTCTAAACTTTGAATAAATATTTTTGTTCCATGGTATGGCTCTCATATCATACAGTTTTATAGTTAATATAGTTTTATTTTATTTCATTTTAACAATTAAAAATAGATAAATTCTAGGAATAGACCAATGAGATCTCTGTATCAATGCAAGGCTAAAATAATTACTGGTTCTGGAAAAGATAATCAAGTACATGAATGTAATTGTGTTGAGAATTGGTCTGAACCCACAACACAGGTTGAATCCCTCAATTGATATAAACTGTCATTAAATATATGAAGCACATTATTTAAACATTGTTGTTAGCTTCCTCGAGCTAATAAAGAACAATAGCAAAATCAATACGTTGCAATAAAAATGGCAGTAAGACCATCTTAGAATATCATTTGTAGCTTTTGGTGAACTAAAAATTGAAGCTGATTTTCTATTCTCCCTCAGGAGTTGTGAAGGATTCAGATCAGAATATTTGTTTAATATTTCCACAATAAATCTGCTTTATTCTGGAAACCCATAAGATGGATATAATTCAGTTTATAGTTCAGTGTTCTATGTAATACAATACAATACAATACAATACAATACAATACAATACAATACAATACAATACAATACAATAACAGAGTTGGAAGGGACCTTGGGCATCTTCTAGTCCAACCCCCTGCCTAGGCAGGAAACCCTATACCGTTTCAGACAAATGGCTAGCCAACATCTTCTTAAAGACTTCCAGTGTTGGGGCATTCACAACTTCTGGAGGCAAGCTGTTCCACTGATTAATTGTTCTAACTGTCAGGAAATTTCTCCTCAGTTCTAAGTTGCTTCTCTCCTTGATTAGTTTCCACCCATTGCTTCTTGTTCTACCCTCAGGTGCCTTGGAGAATAGTTTGCCTCCCTCTTCTTTGTGGCAGCCCCTGAAATATTGGAAGATTGCTATCATGTCTCCCCTGGTTCTTCTTTTCATTAAACTAGACATACCCAGTTCCTGCAACCGTTCTTCGTATGTTTTAGTCTCCAGTCCCCTAATCATCTTTGTTGCTCTTTTATGCATTCTTTCTAGAGTCTCCATATCTTTTCTACATTTTGGTGACCAAAACTGAATGCAGTATTCTAAGTGTGGTCTTACCAAAGCATTATAAAGTGGTATTCACGTGATCTTGATTCTATCCCTCTGTTTATGCAGCCTAGAACTGTGTTGGCTTTTTGGCAGCTGCTGCACACTGCTGGCTCACATTTAAATGGTTGTCCACTAGGACTCCAAGATCCCTCTCACAGTTACTACTATTGAGCAATGTACCACCTATATTGTACCTGTGCATTTTGTTTTTCTTCCCTAAATGTAGAACCTTACTCTTTTCACCATTGAATTTCATTTTATTAGATAGTGCCCAATGTTCAAGTTTGTCAAGATCCTTCTGTAAGCCTGTCTATTGGAGTGTTGGCTATTTCTGCCAGCTTGGTGTCATCTGCAAATTTGATGAGTTCCCCATTTATTCACTCATCCAAATCATTGAAGATGTTGAAGAGTACTGGGCCTAAAACAGAGCCTTGGGGTACTCCACTGCATACTTCCCTCCATGTAGATGCAGCTCCATTGAGGACTACATGTTGAGTTCAGTTGGTCAGCCAGTTACGAATCCATCTGGTGGTGATGCTGTCCAACTCACATTCTTCTACTTTGTCTAATACTAGGTTATGGTCTACCTTATCAAATGCCTTACTGAAGTCCAAGTAAACTATATCGACAGCATTCCTCTGGTCCACTAATTTTGTCACTTTGTCAAAAAATGCAATAAGATTAATCTGGCATGATCTGTTTTTGACAAACCCATGTTGGGTTTCCCACATGGGAAAGAACAACTGGACATCTTCCTTACACACCTCAACAGCCTACACCCCAAAATACAGTTCACCATGGAAACAGAAGCAAACAACCAACTCCCCTTCCTGGACGTCTTAGTCTACAGGAAATCTAACGGCTCCCTAGGACACACCATCTACCAGAAGAAAACACACACCAACCGCTATCTGCACGCACTCTCACACCACCACCCAGCCCAGATCAATTCCGTAGCCAAGACACTCATCTCCAGAACAAAACGCCTAGCTGATGAACAACACCTAAAAACCGAACTACACACTCTCACCAACGTACTGACATCCAATGGATTCCAAAGAAATAAGATCACCAACCTAATCCAAAAAGAAACCCCCACTAAAGTCCAGGACAGAGAACAAGAAAATGGAAAAGCCCTCCTCCCATACATAAAAGGCACCACAGACAAAATCAGCAAAATCCTCCGCAAACACAACATCAAGACAGCATTCTGCACAGACCGGAAAATATCCACCATCCTAAGAAACCCCAAAGACAAAATTGAATTAGAAAATCAAGGAGTATATGAAATCCCATGCACTACTTGCCCCGCCACATACATCGGACAGACCAACAGAAGAATAAGTGCACGCATTGAAGAACACAAAAATGCAATCAAAAAAGAAGAACCAACTTCTTCCCTGGTCCAACACCTCAAAGCCACAGGACATAAAATTGACTTCAATAAGACCAGAACCATCGCCAAGGCCGAACACTTCAACAACCGTATAATCAGGGAAGCAATCGAAATAGAAAAACACCCACATAGCATGAACAGGCGAGACGACACCTCCCGCCTGCCAGCCCTTTGGAAACCCGCCCTCATTAACAAACGAATCCCAAACATGAAGAATGAGACCAGGCCCACACTCACAATAGCCACACAGAATACTACCAAAAAACATCCACAAAGAAAACAACCAAAAACACAAACTGATGAGGAGGCACGACCCAGAACCAGAAGCCAGACTGCTAAAGCACAATCAGCCTCTTCAAAACCCACCCTCACAGGAAACACAACCCCCTAAACAATCAGAACAGAACACCCCTCCACCAAATAAGGACACACTTCCACCTAATCAAGACACACCCAAGCCCCCATTCAATCAGTTTTCATCCCCTACTGGCAGTTAAAACTTAATCCCCTACTGGCAGTTAAAATTTAATCCCCTACCAGCAGTTATAAGGAACAAACAGCCAGCCAAGATCCCACACTACTCCTGGAAACACCAAACCTGAAGTAGTCAGCAGCAGCCTGAAGATGACGAATGTGACTTCGTCGAAACGTCGCCAAGACATCTCCAATTCTACGCGGGAGAAAACCCGAACAACTAGAGACCTACATACTAACACCCGCGAAAACCTCAGAAAACATACATACATACATACATACATACATACATACATACATACATACATACATACATATATATATATATATATATATATAATTGTGGTTTCATGGCTGTAGTACTGTAATTACAGCAACTATCTAAATTAGCTATCACTATGTTTTATTAAAAATGTACAAGATAAATCCAGATTACAGGGAAAAAAGGATCAGAGGTAATGCAATGTCGATAATTAAAGTACAAAATCTCAACAGAATTCTGGGACTGGCAAGACAAAGTCTGCACAGTTGCCTTCCTTTGCTCTAGTCTAAGTGCTTATCTTGTCCATTTTGTCAAAGATATTGATTGCACTTCATCATTCAGTCTGCTAATATAAATAGCCATTTTAGCAAGTAAATACATGAATGGAGTGCATCTATTTTTAGGAGAATAGAAGGCACTGTAGAATATAATAAACCTAATTTCTTCTCTCTCTCTCTCTCTCTCTCTCTCTCTCTCTCTCTCTCTCTCTCTCTCTCTCTCCCTCCCTCCCTCCCTCCCTCCCTCCCTACCACCTACCTATCTACCTCCATCCTCCTTTTCTCCCTCTCTCCCTCTGTCCTTCTCTATATATTTGGAAAAAATGGCCTTTAAAATAGCTGAACATCAGCCAGGGTGTTTTTAAAATGTCATCCCTCAGTTCTTTAAGTATAAATAATCCCAGAAAAATGTCTTTCACAACAAATAAAAAAACCTGGCTGTTCCGACAGGCCTGGGGCTAAAGACTCGCTGCCCCACTTCGAATGGTATGATTGTTGTGTTTTTTAACTATGTATGGTTTTATGTTCTGTAACTTTGTTTGTTTTCCCCTCCCTTTGAGTTGTGAGCCGCCCTGAGTCCCTTGGGGAAAAGGGCGGCATACAAATAAATTAAAATGAAATGAAAATGAAATGAAATGAATGAAATGAAATATTTTCATGTATATGGCTGTGGATCAAAAATGGATCTGATTTCTATAGAACCTGTGGACGAGAGAAAATAATTTGACTTTTCTAAACTGCTAAATTAATAAGACAAATATATCTTGCAAAAGTCTGAATCCACACAGGTCTCAACTTGTAAAGTTTTTCCTTGACTATTATCAAGAAAAGGGAGGAGAATTCTATTCATACCTTTGGCCAGAGTCGGATCTCATATTTCTACAGCTGGTGTGTGCGATGAAAAGTTCACAGCCTGCTGCAGCACCTCATTGGTAGATATGATTTATGACACATACTGAGGGGAGGGGAGAGACAGGGGTAAAGTGCAAAGACCATTATCTGGTAATCAGTTTCAGCTCTGCAGAAGAACATGCCAAAATGTTGATCCTAATAAATGACTGGATTTCTTTTGAACTTTGTTTTGAGGCTCGTAAATTAATTAGGTCATCTTTTGAAAACTTCACAACAGGTTTGAAATGTTGCAATGTCCTAAAGTTCCATTTGTTGTGTATCTGGTCATTGGTTTGTTTATTGCACATTTTGTAAGTTCCAGTTTTTAACTTGCATTGATGCCTGTTCTTTGCTGTCTTTTATGTAATTAGCCAATGCATGTTTTTCTTGTTCGACAGTTTGACTTGAAGTAAATCTCAATTTCTGTGGGGCAGGAATAATCTACCAATTGTCAGGTTCCAATTAATGTACCCATCACAAATCGAACTCTGAGGCATTTCACTTCCTCAAAGAACAAATTTATTGAGATACATCATCTTGGTGCGAACTGGTGGAAATCCAGTACTAAAAGTTCCCATGCTTTCCACCCCACTTTAAAAAAGAGTTTCTCATTTTTCCAAAACAATATGTCATGATTATCACTATGAGGATATAATACATAGTAAATAGTGAATATTTTCGGTGTGTGTGTAAAAAATGTCCAGTTCAGCTTGTAGCCAATCAATAATTCCAGCAATATATCATATTACAGGTATGGCCCAGGTATTGATGACTTTGATGGTGTTTCCATTATTCAATTTTTCTGTAGTAATTTTCCCACTCTTTGGAGGAATTCTTTATTAATTACATTTTAACTTGTCCATGCTTGATATTATCAATTTGTTCAGATTCTTGTAGGCTTCATCCTGGGGACTACAAGTTTTCAGAATTGCCCATATGAACAAATATTTTAAAGTGTATAGACTGGATATAACACATGTAACTGTAGATCTGCATGCTGTGAGCATCTGGCTTCATCATGGAAAAAGCAGATTTCTTACAATTTTCCTGTTTACATATTATGGATATATCATATTTCTAGTGGCATGTGTTAAAGTTATTTACTTTGGCCTCTTGGATAATGTGTGCATTAGCATGGTTGCATAAAGTAACAGAAAATAAACTGCCCAGATGGAACTGATAAAAATAGTCTAAGGAAATGTGGTAGATGAATAATGCATTTTTCCAATTCTTTCAGTTAGAGTAATGACTCATCTTCTTTTTGGACGATATATTATGCTGCTTGAAAAGTCAATTCAGGAATATAGGTAATCAACTCTAAAGATAAAAGGGGCAAGTCAGAAGTTATACACATTTTGTTTTACTTCATTATGTCATCTCGTCTCTGACTGAATGAGTTAGTCTGATAAAGCATTATGAAATAACATGTATTTAAATCTGAAATAGGATGCATTTAATCATCCAAGAGTGAACTAGCATGTATTTAAATCTGAAATAGGATATATTTAGGCATCCAAGAGTTCCAAAAAATATAAATTAATTGGGAAACATCATAGATGGTATCTATGCAACCACTATATAACAGATCATTCCCTAAAGTAGCTAAAGCTGGTAAGTCGGGAATTACGAGACCAGACAGGATCATTTTCAAAATATTTCCAGCTATCTTCCACAGGCAATAGTGAGAAAGGAACAGTTAGAAATCCATTATCACATAAGCACATGATCAATAAATGAGAATTTAAATCCCGGTCTATTATAAATGTAGTTTGATTTCTGTATTGTATTCTGCAATTGTTGATCATTATTAAAGATCTTCAGTATCAGCAGTAAAAGAAATGTATTAAGCTATGCCTCACCCTTGCTTCTTCTGCAGCAAGTTTCTGATAGTGGGCTAGAATTTGTAGCAAGAAATGTCATGGTCTGGATGATGATCTGACATTCAATTACCACTGCTGAAACTTATCGGTTAATGATAAATCGTTATTTAAAAATCAGTACTGATCAATCCCAAGTAACATTAATTGTATATTCTCTTGTGACTCATTGAGAAATGATACATCTTCAGTTTAAAAAATAAAGAATGCAATCAACCTCCATGCTGAATCTATCTACATGATTTTATGTCTGAATGTTCTAGAGATACCATGGACTGGACTACAGATTAATAAACTGCAGAAATGACAATACAGAATAGTTTTTATACTTCATTGTAAAGGCTAATTAGAAAATTAGAGGAATGAATTAACTGAATAATAGTTTGAATTGTGGCTTTTCCGGAAACTTTGGAATATTTTTACAGATGATTTTCTTTTACAAATTTTACCAATGTAAAAACTGTTTGTAACTCCAACTTAGAGTGTCCCAGAAGAATGTGGGAAAAGGTAGGAAAGGGTTAGTTTATGGCATGCTGCACATGTGCACTTGAATTGAATTGAATTGAATTGAATTAGGGGACTCAGGGCGGCTCACAATCCAAGGGGGAGGGGAATACAAAAAAACAAAATGCACACATAAAACAATTTTTGACAGCACCTTTGTGCATTGAGAAGCTCACCAAACACCACTTTGAATGCTAGCTTATTCCATATATTCATTGATTCCTGGTGTTTAATTTGCAGTGGTCCTCCTTTGTGTATTAACTATAAATGTCTAAAATTAAGCATGAGTGTCACTTATGTAAGGCAAGAACTGTGATGTGCATATTTTTAAATTTTAAATTTTAAATTTTTAAATTTAAATTTTTGGACTTACAAACAAAATTGATTTATGGACATCCTCATGGAATCATCTCCCGATTTCGGCGGGGCAGTCACGATTTATAACAATTTGTCCTGTGTCCCGGGGCGTTTTTAAAAAGTCCCAATTTTCTGGCTTCATGTTGAAAGCCCAGTGGATTTGCTTAAGAAATCCTAACTGGGGCAAGACAAAAGACACTCTGTCTAACTAACCTCTCTCTCTATCTCAGTACTTTCATTGAAGATATTAAAACGTTAAAGCAACAAAACGGACCCCCTCCCACCCTTTTACCCCATTTTATAAGAAAAAAATAACCCAGTACCATAGAGCTCCAGGAAATACTTGGCTAGAGAAGTCGCAAGTGTTCCTTCCTGGATTTTCCAGAGGGGAGGGGCACGGAGGTTGGAGGTCAGCTTGTGTGGGAAAAATGGTGGCAAAGTTTCTTTGAAAAATATTTCCCTGACTAATTTCACCATTTTAATTTGCTCAGTTCTTTGTATTAACATCTACATCATTCTGGATTGACTTGGAGTGTCTGCCTGCTGGTAAGTGAGCCAGGTTTTTTTCTTTTTTTAAAATGTATTTTAAAATAATATTTTATTTATTGTGCATAGGATTTTTTAAAATAGTTTTATTCTATGTTGATTCTTTTTAAAAATTGTCTTAGACTATTTAAAAAAAGATTCTATCCAAAATAAATTGAAGTGAAACCATTTTTAAAAATTCTATGCACAATATTTTGAAATATATTGTACACAGAAGTTTTAAAATAGTTTTACTTAAATTTATTCTGTGTGAAATACTTTGAAATGTTTTACTTCAATTTATTCTCTGTGGATTCTTTTTTTAAATTGTCTTAGACTATTTAAAAAAAGATTCTATCCAAAATACAAAATACCAGCTGCAGTTATTCACTTAAGAACTGTGTCAAGAAAGGTGGTATAGTGACCAAAGTTACAATGGCATTGAAAAAAGTGACTGATGACCGTTTTTCACACTTAGTGATCATTTTCACACTTAGTGACCGTTGCAGCATCCTCATGGTCACACGATCAAAATTTTGATGTTTGGCAACAGATTCATATTTATGATGGTTTCAGTGTCCTGGGGTCATGTAATTGCTTTTTGTGATCTTTTGACAAAGTCAAATGGGGAAACCAGATTCACTTATGTTACTAACTTATTAGCTGCAGTTATTCACTTAAGAACTGTGGCAAGAAAAGTGGTATAGTGACCAAAGTTACAATGGCATTGAAAAAAGTGACTGATGACCATTTTTCACACTTAGCGACCATTTTCACACTTAGCGACCGTTGCAGCATCCTCATGGTCACGTGATCAAATTTTTGATGTTTGGCAACAGTTACAATTTATATTTGTAATTTGTAGTTAAGTTGAAATAAACAAATATTACAATACTTTTTTGCGTTATATGAAAATTTTTGTTGCTCCATATAAAATTTTTAATCAAGCCCCTCCCTCCGGTCAAAGGTGTCCCTCTTTACCAATCTGAAAATCTGGTCACCTTAGTTAAACGTAACCCTGATGCGGCCTCAATGAAATCAAATTTGACACCTTTGGTTTAAACCAGTAGATTATCTTTAGGATATGTAGTTCTTGACAAAAACAGAAAAAAAATCACTTTTTTTCAACACTTGGGAATAACATCAATACAAATATCTGTGCATATGAAAGACAGGAATCTTTAGTCAGATATTCCCTCCCTCCCTCTCTTTTCCTGACTTAGAGTTATTGTCTTTTTCTTCTGTTCCTTCTTATCTTTTCATCTCTGAAGGTCCCCAGAGACATAGCAGCAATGTAATGATGCTGTTGGAAAAAGCTGTGCTGAATTCCCTTCCCATGCTTGCCTATTTGCAGAATGTAAGAATGTTTTGTAAAGCAAAAATTGTAAAAATGTTTTGTAAAACATTTAATTTTTTTAGGAGGCTTAAAGTACTTAATGTTTCTCCTCCCCACTCCACCCTCTCTCCATATACATACACATATATAGTACACAGACACATATATGTATGTATGTGTATATACATACATACCACACACACACACACACATATACACAATATATATATGTATGTATGTGTGTGTGTATACATATATATATATATATATATATATATATATATATATATATATATATACATACATACACATACATACATATATACATACATATATACATACATATACATATATATACATATATATATTTGTTTTCTGAGGTTTTCACGGGTGTTAGTATGTAGGTCTTTGGTTATTCGGGTTTTCTCCTGTGTAAAATTGGAGGCTTCTTGGCGACGTTTCGACGAAGTCTCATTCGTCATCTTCAGGCTTCGTGCTTCCAGGAGCAATGTGAGATCTCGGCTGTTTCTTCCTTTTAACTGCCAGTCGGGGTTTGAGCTGATTGGGTGGGAGCTTGGCTGTGTTCTGATTGGGTGGAGGTGTGTTCTGATTGGTTGGGGGTTTGTGTTTCATGTAAGGATAGGAGGGGTTTAAAGTGGCTAATGGTGCACTTGCAGTCTGGCTGCTGGTCCTTCTGAGTGTGGGCCTGGTGTCATTCATCATGTTAGGGACTCGTTTATCATTAAGGGCAGGCTTCCAAATGGCTGGCAGGCGGGAGGTATCGTCTCGCCTGTTCATGCTGTGTGGGCATTTTTCTATCTTGATGGCTTCTCTGATTATTCTGTTGTTAAAATGTTCAGCCTTGGCAATAGTTCTGGTCTTTTTAAAGTCAATTTTATGTCCTGTGGCTTTAAGGTGTTGGACCAGAGAAGAAGTTGGTTCCTCTTTTCTGATTGCCAACCTCTACATGGAAAACTTTGAAACCCAAGCTCTAGAAAAAATCTGAACACAAACCCAAACTCTGGCTCAGATATGTAGACGACACTTTCATAATCTGGCCACATGGGAAAGAACAACTGGACAACTTCCTTACACACCTCAACAGCCTACACCCCAAAATACAGTTCACCATGGAAACATAAGTAAACAACCAACTTCCCTTCCTGGATGTCTTAGTCTACAGGAAATCTAATGGCTCCCTAGGACACACCATCTACCAGAAGAAAACACACACTAACCACTATCTGCACGCACTCTCACACCACCACCCAGCCCAGATCAACTCCGTAGCCAAGACACTCATCTCCAGAACAAAATGCTTAGCTGATGAACAACACATAAAAACCAAACTACACACTCTCACTAACGTACTGACATCCAATGGATTCCAAAGAAATAAGATCACCAACCTAATCCAAAAAGAAACCCCCACTAAAATCCAAGACAGAAAAAAGAAAACGGAAAAGCCCTCCTCCCATACATAAAAGGCACCACAGACAGAATCAGCAAATTCCTCCGCAAACACAACATCAAGACAGCATTCTGCACAAACCGAAAAATATCCACCATCCTAAGAAACCCGAAAGACAAAATTGAGTTAGAAAATCAAGGAGTATATGAAATCCCATGCCCCACCTGCCCCACCACATACATCGGACAAACCAATAGAAGAATAAGTGCACGCATTGAAGAACACAAAACACAATCAGAAAGAGGAACCAACTTCTTCCCTTACATACATATGTAAAATCTACACACCCCTATTTAAAATGCTATGTTTTTCAGATATAAAAAATCACTTTTTTCATCTTCAATATATAACCAATGAAATGTACAATTCAATCAAAAAAATAAACTGAAATATTTTAGGGAGAAAAATAAAAAAATAACATGGTTGATTAAGCGTGCACACCTTTAAAATAATACTTTGTTGAAGCACCTTTTGATTTAATGACAGCATTCAGTCTTTTGGAGCCTATCAACATGGCACTCTTCCTTGCAAAACCAGTCCAAATGTGTCAGATTATGAGGCCATGTCCTGTGCACAGCCCTTTCAGGTCAGCCCACAAATTTTCAATTGGATTCATATCTGGATTTTGGCTGGGCCATTCCAAAACTTTGATCTTCTTCTGGTGAAGCTGTTATTTTGTTAATTTGGAGATGTGCTTTTGGTCATTGTTGTGTTGAAAAGTGAAATTCCTCTTCAGCATTTTCCTTCCACCTTGACTAAACAGATAGTGGGCAGCCATTCTATGGTCATAAGACTTTCTGAAGCTAGGCTCCTCAGCTGCCTATTTGTAATGAATTACATATTTTTTCATCCTCTATTTTATAATTGTGCAGATGGTAGTCATGTATTTTTTTAAAAGAGCTGAGGTGGCGCAGTGGTTAGAGTGCAGCACTGTAGGCTACTTCAGCTGACTGCAGTTCTGCAGTTTGGCTGTTCAAATCTCACCGGCTCAAGGTTGACTCAGCCTTCCATCCTTCTGAGGTGGGTAAAATGACTACCCAGATTGTGGGGGCGATATGCTGACTCTGTAAACTGCTTAGAGAGGGCTGAAAGCCCTATGAAGCGGTATATAAGTCTAACTGCTATTTTATTATATCTTTTTGTTTTGAACTAATTTTACTGCATGGGAATTTATATTTTCTGTGTTCTTGTTAATAGTTCTTTGAAGAAGGGATATTTTATTGTCTGTTGTTAACCATTTAGGAGATTTTCTTCATGATGTTTTCTGTGCTACTTTGTGCTTCATGTTTCATTTCTTATTCTTTTGATAGTTCTCCAGACTGGCAAGATGCCAAATTTGTGTGTGTGTGTGTGTGTGTGTGTGTTTTAGTACTACTTTTATTAAATTTCCTTGCTGCAAGATGACCCTGGGTGGCTTTTATCAAAATAAAATCATATGCATGTATGTATGTTCAAAATCAGAATAAAATTGCAATAAAAAATAAAGGTTACAACTCAAAGATGGGGAGAAAAGAAGTAGAATGGACAGGATGGGAGTGGGAGATGCTACTACATAGTCAATAAATCACTTCCCGTGTGTTACTCCCCCATTGGGGCCCCAACACAATTGGCAGAGCCTGGTCTTCAGGCTCTTGGAGAAGGTCAGGAGAGTGGAAGCCAATCTCACCTCAGGAGTGAGCAGGCTGTTCTCTTGGACTCCACCAGCCAGAATTCCTTCAGTGATAGGATACTCAGCATGCCTCTTCTGCTGGCATTGGTTGGGGTAGCAAGTCCTATTGATGTGAGATAGTTCCTCAAGTAACCTGGACCCATGTCATGAAGGGCTTTATAGGTAATAACCAACACCTTGAATTGCAATTGAAAGCAAACTGGCAGCCACTGCAGCTCATAGAACAGCATGTAAAATGAGCCACTGTGGGGGTCTCAAAGTTTGCCCTTGCTATCACACTCTGCACCTGTTGAAGATTCTGAATGCTTTTCTAGGGTAGCACCATGCAGTAGACAAAGCATGAAATTACCAGGGCTTGAATGACTGAGGTCAAAGACTACTTTGAGATGCACAAAACGCTATAACTGGGACAAAATCCAAAGTTGTGTAAAGACTCTGCTTAGCCACAACTGCCACTTGCTCTTTGAGCAGGAGTCACAAATCCAGAAAAGCTCCTCAAGTGCAGACTAGGTTTGTCTAGGGTGGTGGTACCCTATCCAGAGCTAAAGATGTCAAAGTCTGGATCTTGATGCTCCATGCACATAAAGCCATTCAGTCTTGCTGGCAAGATCACATACAGGATGGTAAATATAAAAAAAATATTGGGGGAACTTTTCTTGGCAACAATACACTTGATAGGATATTGCTTTGCAGGAAAGTAATAACTTATTTGTTATGATTAGAGAAGCTTGATAGCCGACCGCATCATGCATGTAGATTGATTTATGTGGCTGAAAATTAGCTGTCTTTTATTATTTCTGTGACAAAATTCTGATGAATAGCAGTTCTATTGATCTAGTTTGTATGAAATCAACAAAAATTAGTTATTAACATCTTCCAAATACTCAGAAAATAATAACTTACTGAGAAACTCTGTCGCCCTTATACAAACACCCCTACATACAGTATATTCATTCAGTGGTAAAATTGCCCTAATCATTAAGGTGACAACTCAGCCTGTATAAAACGAATAGCCAAATTACAGTTCCAGCAAGCATTCATTTCGATTTTTTTCTTCTTCTGTTGAACTGTGTCAAATTTTCAGTGGCTTGCCTAGGCAGACTTTTCAGAAGTGATTTGCCATTGCCTCCTTTCTAGTATTCAGACAGTGTGACTCACCCGTTTTCCCAACTGGCTTTGTGTCTAAGGTGAATCTAGAAGTTACGATCTACCAGTTATTTGGAATTAGCTCAGCATATTAAAATCCAGTGAAATCTAAAAAGTAGAGTCAATGTAATCTTTGAGGGCCAATTGATATAAATGTAGTTTGGATAGCAAGCCCTAAACATGGATAAAACAGCTAAGATAGTCTTCAACTTGCAACTACAATGGATCTTCTATCATTAAGTGATAGTCATTTAATGAAAAATGTGAATATATATGATATTATCTTTTTTGCCCATTGACTTTGTGATCATTGATCCCAGGACACTACAACCATAATAACTACATGCAGATTGCCAAGTGCCTAGATAGTGATCACATGATAGCAATATCATTAGCACTTAGACTTATATACCACTTCACAGTGATTTACAACCCTCTCTAAGCAGTTTACAGAGTCAGCATATTGCCCCAACAATCTGGGTCCTCGTTTTACCCACCTCGAAAGGATGGAAGGCTGAGTCAACATTGAACTGGTGGGATTGCCAAACTGCTGTCAATCAGCAGAAGTAGCCTGCAGTACTGCACTCTAACCACTGTGCCATCATGGCTCATAGGGATGATCATAGGGATGCTGTGATGCTTGTAAATGCACAGACTGGTGTAAATCATTTTGTTTAGCATCATCATAACTTCAAATAGTTGCTAAATAAAAGGTCAAGGACTACCTGTACTACAAGGAGAAGAGGTTTATTCACAAAATGCCTGCAAAACACTCTTACTGGCATTCAAAATAGAGAGCATGCCATGCAGCGTGCCTCCCCCCATGTATCTTCCCTACTTAAGTTTGTTATTGAAATGAATATAATTTCTTTGTCAATGGGGACCCAGAGAGATTCTTGTAATGATAATTTGATGCTAACACTTTCCTGTGTATTCTTTTTTCAATTTTTTGCAATAAAAAGAAAATTGAAATATCCTTAAAAAAGAATTTCCGCTGAGATAGGAAACTGGAGAAGTGGTCCATAAAGTCATTGGTTCCATTAACACAATAATGTTTGCCTAGAAGAAGTCAGTAAGCAAAGAGCAAATGGGTGTCAGAAAATAAAGGAATACTTGGACAATATCATTTATCTGACAAGCTTGAATGGCGTTGAATCGATTCCATATATTTCATATTGAAAGCAGACCTTAAAAAAATGTCTCTCTTATATTTGATTAAAATGGACTATTGGAATAAAGATTAGATGAAATGAGTTCTAAGGTTGATATGAAAATCTATAAGTAGAAGAGAACATTTTTTAAACATTTCATTTATTAAAAGAATATAGCCACGTACTTTAGACTCAAAGACTTATGGCAGCTATACATTATAAGAAATTAGTGTCATTAGTTATAATTAGTCATAGGAAAATCCAGGTCTTTAGTGTCAACAAGAAATCTATGAAGCTCAGAGATAAATCCAAATTATGTACAGTACATCCTTGAGAAAAATAATAATTTGAAATTGAGAAGCTGCTTAGGGTCTGCTCTAATACAGCTCCCACAGTACCCACTGCATACATTTTTGTTGCTGTAAAAGCAACAAAAGGCAGCCTTAGGAACATTCTCAATAACACTATAGATTCTTGTTACTATGGCTGTGAGCAATCAAAGATGTTCTTTCCATAGCATGCAAAGTTATTTTAGTATAATTAACAAAAATCTGTACTGTTCTGTTTCTAACTTAGCCTTTTGCATATTAATACATTTGCATATTAATCAAATTTGGAAGCTCACAACAATGTTTTATCATAGACTAAGGTGACCAGATTTTCATATTGGTAAAGAGGGACACCATTGACCGGGGGGGGGGGAGGAAGTTAGGCCGCGGCGGTTACTGCCAGCCCGCGGCCTTGCTAGGGACGGTCTGTTCACCTTAATTATACATATCCTCTCTCTCTCTATCCATCCATCCATCTGTCTGTCTATCTGCCTGCCTATCTGTCTATCTAGTTATGGTATATCTCTCTCTCTCTCCCTCTGTCTGTCTACCTGCCTGCCTATCTGTCTATCTAGTTATGGTATTCCTCTCCCTCTCTCCCTCTCTCTCTCTCCATCCATCTATCTGATTGCCTACCTATCTCTCTCTCTTTCTCTCTATCCATCTGTCTATCTGCCTGCCTATCTGTCTATCTAGTTATGGTATCCCTCTCCCTCTCTCTCTCCTTCCCTCTCTCTCTCTCTCTCCCCGTCCATCTATCTGCCTGCCTACCTATCTCTCTCTCTTTCTCTCTATCCATCCATCTATCTGCCTGCCTATCTGTCTATCTAGTTATGGTCTCTCTCTCTCTCTCTCTCTCTCTCCCTCTTTCCCTCTCCCTCCCTCCCTCATCTCATTATCATCTATCTCAGTGTTTCTCCACCTTGAAGACTTGAAAGTATGTGGACTTCAACTCCCAGAATTCTGGGAGTTGAAGTCCATACACTTTCAAGTCTCAAGGTGGAGAAACACTGATCTATCTAATTAATATAATTATTTCTCCCTCTCTTTTTCACTCTCTCTCTCTCCCATGCACACACGCAAATGCATAGGGCAGCCCACCTCACACACAGGTAACTCCGGGCAGCTTACAACATTATGATGCGCACCCAAAGCGAATAGAGTCAGGTGCCTGTGATCCCAACCCTCCTTTCCCGAGGGGGGAGGGCCATGGAACACTGCAAAACTCTTCTTGGTGGGGTCACTCTATAGGGCTTTCACTTTCACTTGTCCCCCCCCCAACCTTTCCAAAGCCAAGCTTCATCCGATTCTAACCAATCCCAGCACCTCTCGCATCTCTCCTTTCCAAGCGTCACCCTGGCCTCTGAGCATGTGCAGAGGGCTAGGATGGGAGCTGGAGTCCGATCCCACTGGCGATCTGGGGTTGCTGTAAGCAGGCACGGGGCTTTGGGGGAGGGGGGATGCGCAAAGTCCCCTCCCCTAATGCTTATGGCTCTTCTAAAGAAGAGGGTCGGGGGGGCTTGTGCAGACCCCCTCCCCCCTATTCCTGCATCTCCTTGCAGGAACCCCCAATTGCCAGGGGCATCGGACTCCAAATCCCATCGCAGCAGCCCCCAATGGCCAGTGTCTTAGGACTCCAAATCCCATCGCAGGAATCCCCAGCCAGCGGCCAAAAGCCTTTTTCTTGACAGTGCTTGACAGCGTTGTTGGGGCCTGCAGGAGAAAGAGAGCACTTTAATCAGTGGGGTGAAGCACTTTCTTTCACCCACCTGAGCTCTGATGCGGGCGAAAGAAAGGACTTTTCTTTCGCCCGTATCAGAGCTCGGGCGGGCGAAAGCGTGCACTTTAATCAGTGGGGTGCGTGCAGGGAGGAATCTCTCCTTTCCTCCCTGCAGGCACCCCACTGATTAAAGTGCTTCCTTTCGCCCACATCAGAGCTCGGGCAGGATGCGGGCGAAAGAAAGGACTTTCTTTCGCCCACATCAGAGCTCGGGCGGGCGAAAGCAAGCACTTTAATCAGTGGGGTGTGTGCAGGGAGGAATCTCTCCTTTCCTCCCTGCAGGCACCCACTGATTAAAGTGCTTGCTTTTGCCCGCATCAGAGCTCGGGCGGGATGCGGGCAAAAGAAAGGACTTTTTCTTTCACCCGCATCAGAGCTCGGGCGGGCGAAAGCAAGCACTTTAATCAGTGGTGTGCGTGCAGGGAGGAATCTCTCCTCTCCTCCCTGCACGCACCCCACTGATTAAAGTGCCTTCTTTCACCCTCATCAGAGCTCGCCCGCCCGAAAAATCAGGACTTTTTAAAAACACCCTGGGACACGGGACAAATTGTTAGAAATCGTGACTGTCCCACCAAAAGCGGGACGTCTGGTCACCTTATCATAGACATAATATAATTGTACAAAATGTATTATAGGAATGTTTATCTGGTAGGTTAATTGATAAGATTCCTAACAGTATATGACAATACATAACAGAATAACATTAGCATTCATTTCCCAGTGCTGAGATGTAAACTGTGTGACTTGGCAATAACTCTTAGTGCACACGTGCCCCTTGTCTGGTGAGGAACAAACTTTAATTCTTTTTGGTGTATTTGGAATTGAGTTAAAGGACCAAATAGGTGCTTAATGTCTTACAGAGACTAACAACAGACATAATGGTTCTTCCCTCTACCTTTTTGGAGCATGACCTTGACACATCACAAATCCAAATATGACCCTCAAGCTGACAGAAGTTACCCACTGTTCTTTTAAATAAGTGGTTTGTGTAAAGCTTTTATGACTAGACTATCAATTCTATCTGAAATTCAGTTTAAACAATCAAAACCATTGTAAAATATTACTAGGTATGCACAAAATCTTTCAACTTCCTACAATGTACACTGTAAAAATGTTTTGACAGTCGTAGTTATTCTTTAAAATGTTACATGAATTTACTTGTTATAAAACGTGTATGTATTAGATTGAGTTTGATTTCTCTACTAGTTCACTTTATAGATATTTGAGTCATCAGTTTTGATTGTTGTCTGAACAGGAGGTACATAAAAGTGATTTCAAGCAATTTTCTAGGTGCGTACTTCTTAATGACATAGAGCTGGCAGCACACAAAGTTAAATTTTAGTGGTTCATTAAAGCAGGTAATTTAGGATATAGTGTTAATTTATATTGTGACTATGTGATAAAATAGTTGTGCTTAAAAAAGTCTTGTCAATCAAATAATTTTAGGGATGGTTAGTGAGTGTTTCATTATGATTTGCTCAATGAGCAGCTACAGGCACTAATTTTGAAAAATACATACATTAAACTTGAAGGTTAAAACTATTTAAAAATAGCTCCAAAAATGTTTATTCTAATTTTATCTGAACCAACACTGCTGCCTAATAGGACAAATATTGATAAATTGCCAAAAGCAGACCTCTAAATTATTGTGTAATTTAATGGACACAGATGCTTTTTTTGCTCTAGGCCAACCACAATTAAATATTCAAATTAATCATTTCTAACTAATGAATCCTAAAATGCCTTCAGCAGAAAATAACTGGAAAAAATTAATAGATTTATTTTTAAATATCGTTATAGAAAAATGATAATTGAACTTCCATTTAAACAAAATATAGGAAATACCTAATCTCTTACCGCAATTATATTAATTATGTTTTGAGGCTTTATATATCTATTTTTAATCAACTGAAAAACATTCTAAAGGGAGAAGTAAATGAGATACATATATTTTAAGCAGCTATGTATAAAATAGGTGACAGCTTTCAAAGTTTTACATATTTATCAGAATTCTGCAACAACATTTAGGCAATGTTAAGTTTTCAGACTTTCCAAAAAAAAACTATTCTCTCTCAAATTTTCAGAACTGAATTTTAAATCTTCCTAAATGTTATTAATGATATAACACTTCAGACAATGGAGAAATTCAGATAGGATTTCTGTAAAAATGTATTATTCAGTTTTCACTTTACCACCTACAGAATGAGAGAGGAATGTGATCATCAACAGGGAGAACTTTTTCTTCTAATTTATGAAACTTTTTAATAAGTCTTGTCAATCAAATTATTTTGAGGAAGATTGATTGTTCATATCTATGACCTAATCATTGAGCATCTGATCAGCTACATTTAATTTTTTAAATAATTTTTATAGGTCAATTTGATTTATACAAAAATGGTAGTTCAAATTAATTCTTATCCATCTTTCTAATTCTGTATTCACTTCTTACTTCCTTTCTGTCTACATCTGTTCTATGTTTCATTTCTTATTGCCATTTTTAAACATTATATTAGAATACAGAAATGTAAGCAGTATGCCTTCTTTCTTCCAATTCCTCCAGCTCTCTACTTCATTTAGCCTCAATTAGGTATCAATTAACAGATTTATCCCTCATTAGAAAAATATATTTAGGAAATGTTTTAAACTGATAAAATAAAAATAGTTATAGTTAGAGGTGGTTTCTGACAGTCACTACTGCCAGTTTGCTCGTGGCTGCACTGAGTTTGTGCATGCTTGATGAACAATAAAAATTATTCTGTGCATGCGCAGAATCAAAGAACAAGATGGCAGTGCCTATAGTACCACCTGGAGAACCGGTTTGGGGGCGTGGCAGGCCTAGGTCGCTGCCGGTTCTAATGACCCAGGCCGCCAAACCACTACCGATTCGCCCAAACCGGGCCAAACTATACACAAGTTATAGTAATTGTAAGCTCCTGTTACTTGCTCCAACCCACCTAGTTATTCAAAATATGCAAATGAGAATTGATGAATAGATACCACTTAGGTGGGAAGATAACAGTGTTCTGGGTGCCTCAGAGTATAGTCATGTTGGCCACATGACCATAGAAATGTCTTCTGACAATGGTGGCTCCCTCAGCTTTGAAACTGAAATGAGGCCTGCCCCCCTTTTAAGATCAGAAATCAGTAGACAGGGAAAGCCTTTACCTATATAACACTTGGCACAGGCCAGAACAATGATAATTGTCAAATGCAACGAATGCTAGCATGTGTATCATCATAATTAAGCAAGTATGATTTGCTTAGTATAAGCTCAAACCCAGAATTCTAGGTTTTGATCTCACTAATAAGTCAAGATTCCAAAAGCAAGAAGAAGCTATCAGCTTTAATTCCTGCTTCTTTGGAATAGAACAGCCCTTTCTAGTTCAAATGTTTAATTAATCTTTAATAAATAAATCTTCTATATTTTTTTAGTCACTCCTATTTGAAGGAGTAGCATATCCTAACACTTCTTATTAGTCAAAATTTTGAAGAATTCTGAAATGTAAAATATTTAATTATTATAAATAAGTACTAGATGATTTATAATGGAACAAATGGTCCTTTAAGTCTAATTACTGTTGTCTATTTTAAATGACACTTGTAAAATGCTTACTGTAGTACATAATTTTATTCAAAAATTTACTATCCACATACTACATTTCATCCACTGAACTCAATTTAGTATTGTCTAGCCAACACAATTTTGTTGAGTTCAAAGTACTAATCATGATAAAAATGCATATGGATACAGAATTTCCAATTCTAGGCATTTAGCAACTAATCAAACTAATATTTAAATTATCAACTCGGAAGATGAAAATCCTCCTCCCAAATCCCAGCAAGACTTTCAGGCCCTGAGGAGGAAGAGATCCCACACACCACGGTCTGTGCAAAGTATCTCAGAGATTCCCCTTCAACTGCCTGTCACATTGCTTATCTTATCTCTCTGCCGCTCTGCTGTCTGCTTAGATTTTGGCTCTGTCTCATCTCTATTGATTGACTGAAATAAATGCCCGCCAACGAATGCCATTTCTCTTTTGCATGCAGAAAGAACATCTTTAGTGGGGTGCATGAGCAGATCTCCATTTCTCCTTCCCGCCAAAGGAGTTCAATTCTGGTCCAGCTGTAGAAAGGAACTCCTTCTACAGGATGCAGAAATAGACCTCAAATTATTAGAATCAGAGTTCCGTTTTTCTACTGTGCTTTAAGTAGTTCAGCTCCTCTTGGCAAGCAGTTCTTTAAGCCAACACACTGAACAAGAAAGTGTCCTCTCAGCAAATGGCAACCTTTCTGCTGGCTTACACATTGCCTTTTTGGGGAAACCAAAGATTGCAAATGGTAATCACATGATCATTAAGCACTTGGCAATTGGTCATAACTGCAAACAGGTTGTCAAGCACCAAGATCATGTGACAGAGAGGCACAATATTTTAGGATGGCTGGAAGTGCTTTGTAGGCTGTTGTAACTTTAAATCTTTGCTAACAACAGTTTGTATGTCAAGGACTACCTGTATAACTTCTGGAACACCCTTTCAGGAACTACAAGACTGAATCTAAATGAATTTAAGTGAAAATGTTATCTCTTGCTGTTTTGTATGCTCCAGGAAATCAATCACAGAAAAAAATGGTACAGCTGCTGCACTAGGAAAAAGCATTCTGTTATTTATGGATATTTAACTTTCAGTTGCTAGATGGTATTTCCTGATCAATGTGAGATTAGTCAGTGCAATTTTATTCAGATTTAAACAAATCTAATTCTAAGAAAATTTCTTCATTGGATTTAGCAAGCTCCAAACTGTAAATAAAAAAATTACAGAAGATTAATGATGTAATCATTTCTTTATTCATACTTTCCTGATCTCCCTTTTCTTAATTATTTTTTAGCAAAACTGAAAACAGTTTAATACATCAAATGTGACACACTGTGAAATAGGACTTTGCTGGAGTCTAGTTTGATCATACATTCATGCAGTAAAACTGTTAGCATCTGTTAAAATTATGTTAAATTTAATATATTCAAGTTCATGAAAGGTTCCTTACTATTCCACCACATATTTGGACCAATATATATATATATATCTATATATAATATATATATATATATATTGTATATATGTATATATGTATATATGTATATATGTATATATGTATATATGTATATATGTATATATGTCTATATGTATATATGTATATATGTATATGTATATATGTATATATGTATATATGTATATATGTATATATGTATATATGTATATGTATATATGTATATATGTATATTGTATATATGTATATATGTATATATGTATATAGGTATATATGTATATATGTATATATGTATATATGTATATATGTATATATGTGTATATGTTGTATATGTTGTATATGTTGTATATGTTGTATATGTTGTATAGTTGTTATATGATGTATAGTATGTATATGATGTATGTATGTATGTATGTATGTACATACATACACATACATACATACACATACATCATAGCCTTATGATATAGGATATATTATATATATATATATATATATATATATATATATATATATATATATATCCTATATCATAAGGCTATGATGTTATATTTATCTTTTTGAATCCTTGCTTCACTGTAGAAAGAAATTGATGATTGTTTTATCTGGGTAGAGAAATCCAGGAATGTTATTTTCATGAGAGTATTATTGAGTATTAAAGCCCAATAACTGTTTGACTGTAGTCCTAACCTGGAATGTCAATTATTAATGCTTAATAATGACTTACCATATACCCTGAATGAAAGGTTACAACAAATGGATTGGATAGCCTGAGACCTACAATTTAATTAATTAAGGTGATTAATTAATAGCCCAAGGAACTGTTCTTTACAATATTGCTGCTCAGAGGGTTCCTTGGTGCTCTCTGAGCTTGCTTGCTTTCTTACAAATGTTTCATTGCCCTAACTAGGTAACATCATCAGTAACAGCACTGATGAAGTTCCGAGTTAGGGTAATGAAAGTCTGCAAGAAAAGAAGCAAGCTCCAAAGATCCCTCATTTCAACTCTGAGCTACAAATATTTTTCTTTATTGATAGTGCTGATCTTTGCTTCTAAATGATTTTGTATGTGAAAGGAATATAAAGGGGATACCTTTGAATGCAGTCTCATCAACAGAAGCTTAAATAACCCTTGGGGCATAGGAAAACTTTTACTAGTTTTGATGTTATAACAGCTCCGACTCTAGCAATGGGAAGCTTTCTTGCAATGCTTCATGTTTTGATAACCTGTTGATCACCCAGAAACTTCACCTAGTGAAGTATAATCCTGTCAAGGTAGCATGTTCATATTACTGCTCTTTTCTTGCTAGCATTTTGGCTTTTGATTCATTTTAGAAACACTTCAGAATTTTGAAATATTCTGCAAAGGGAAACCTATGCATAGTAGTCAACATTTTTCAGTTCATTGTAATAATTATTACAGCTTAATAATTATGCTGTACCTTATCTTGTTGGTTCCCCTGTTTTTCTTTTCTTTTTCTTTCTTCTTTCTTTCTTTCTTTCTTTCTTTCTTTCTTCTTTCTTTCTTTCTTTCTTGTCTTTCTTTCTTTCTTTCTTCTTCCCTTCCTTTATTATTTTATAAGTAGCTCAAGGTAGCAATACTTTTTCCCATTTCTATTTTCCCCAGAACAACGACATGAGGTTGGACTTAAAGAGAGTACTGTCCCAAAGTCACCCAGCCAGTTTTCATATCTAAGATGGGACTAGAATTCACAGTCTCCTAGTTTCTATCCACTACACCAAATTGATTCTCATTTATGCCATACGTTTTCTTCCATAATTGTGAAAAAAATCACAGTAAAAGTGCCCCAATAGTCAGAAAGTACAATATGGATTAAATGGACAAATAGACCTGCTATTGCAATAGCACTTAGATTTATATACTGCTTTACAGTACTTACAGCCATCTCTATGCGGTATAGAGAATCAGCATATTGCCCGCAATAATCTGGTTCTCATTTTACCCACCTTGGAAGGGTGGAAAGCTGAGTCAATCTTGAGCCTAGTGAGATTTGAATTGCCAAATTACAGGCAGCCAGCAGGCAGCAGAAGTGGCCTGCAGTCGTGCACTCTTACCACTGCACCACCATGGCTCATATTCAAAAACTTCTACATTTTTATAATCTTTTATGATGTTTTTGACTATTCCAAGTGCTGGTGTCTTCTACACTATTCCATTATGAATCAATAAAGTTTCACAATTTGCAGAAAAAGAAGAAAAAACAATAAACAAAAAAAAATGATTGTAAGAAAAATAAATGGAAACATAAATTACTTTATATCATTTATTTTGCTTCTTTCCTTATTCTTCCAAACTACTATTTCTTCTACTATAACCATAAACATAGCTTTGTACATTGCTTTTTGTTCTTTAAATTTTTAACTGTTTATAAAGATCTCAATATCATCAACTACAAGTTTCTAAATATCTCCCACAGCCAATTTATTCTTTGTTTCTTATATTAGTTTTGCGGTTCACTCTTTTGTCATTCTCTTTATAGGACTAAACCCATCTTACTTTTTCATATTGTCACTTACTCTCTAGCTTGTCCAATACATTCAACATCTATTCATTTTATTCTATTCCTTATTCTGCCATATACCAAGGATTTTAAGTAATTTATTTCCATTGTAATCTATTTACTTTGTTTCTCCTGACATACCCAAATCGCATTTCATTGTTATAAAATAAGACAAAGCCACTTTCACACATAAATATTCAACATTAAAATTTCAATTTCTAGGGATGACATGACAGCAATCTTCCAACATCGGACGAGCTGTCACAAGGAAGAGGGGATCAATTTATTTTCCAAAATACCAAAGGCAAGAAACAATGGGTGGAAACTAGACAAGGAGAAAAACAACCTGGAATTAAGGAGCAATTTCCTGACAGTGAGAACAATAAACCAGTGGAAGAACTTGCCTTCAGGAGTTGTGGTGCTCCATCACTGGAATCTCTTAAGAAGAAACTGGATGTCCATTTGTCTGGAATGGTACAGGGTTTCCTGCTTGATTACAGTAGAAAACCTCCAAGTTCCTTCTAACTATGATGGGGGTAGTGGTGGTGGTGGTGGTGGTGGTGAAGAATTTCTCCCAACAGACCACATACTATTAACAGTGTTCTTTGCACAACTAGAAATTATTCCATTCTTTTACAATTCTTGACATTTTATCAAGATATAGAAAATTTCCCATCTTTTTCTAGTGTATCAAATGGTATTGCCATATCCATGCATTTTCAATGATCTGCTGAATAGCAAATTGTATTAGTGAACCTTTGCTCATTGTGCCATTTCAATCAGAATTTTCTCCAGATACACCACCTGCAACCTTACCATTTATCAATATTCTCAGTTTTGGTGGCTTTCTTTTCTATACCCTTTATTTTGTATACTAGTATTTATCCAGTCATTTCAGTTCCACTTTTCATACTCTCATATCATTCACATGTAATTTGAAGCAGTAATATTTTCTCACTTCAGTTTGATCACAGAACATTTCATTTTGGTTTCTGTTTCATTCACTCTGTACAGATTCCTTGTTTGGCACTCTTCGACTATTTTCATTTTTTTAAATTCCCTTAAAATCACTCTACATTGTCCTTTAAAGTTTTAATCCTAAAGTTTACCTTGTTACTTTGCTCTTCTTTTTGGGGGTAAACTTTATCAGAGGCGGCATTCAACAGGTTCTGACCAGTTCTGGAGAACCGGTAGCGGAAATTTTGAGTAGTGCATAGAACCGGCAAATATACCTCTGACTGGCCCTGCCCCCATCTATTCTCTGCCTCCTGAGTCCCAGCTGATTGGGAGGGAATTGAGATTTTACAGTATCCTTCCCCTGCCACGCCCACCAAGCCTGCCATGCCACCTAAAACTGGTAGTAATTTTTTTTGAATACCACCCACTGAACTTTATATGTATATATACACCATCTATTTTTCCTCATTTGAATAAAACATGCAACTCTCATCATGTACAAATTCTCGCTTTGCTCCACACAGAAACTAGATAAGGCTTATCATTTCTGAACAACACTCATTTTAGCCCTTGCCTACACTTTTACTTTCTTGTATGGATTCATCAACTGCATTGAAGCAAATCCTTTCTATTTACTTATTTCTATTTACTTATTCTTTCTATTTACTTATTTCGTACTTCCCTTAAAAAACAATCAGAGGTAGGTACTCACTGTCCAACTTGGTACTGGCTAAAAGTGAGGCATTATACCTAGTGCCTGATTTATTGTCCTATTGATAAAAGGCAAAGATTTTTTATTCTTGGAAGAACATTTAATAAGGTGTTCATTATACTGTCCATACTGTGACATTTTAATGGTATTTTTAATTCCTTTACTGTGGTATTTATGGTTATTTAAATTATTTGCATGCAATTATGACAGACCTATTGTGAATTCCTACACACAATTTTAAATGTCAGTTGATACCTTCTTACATACATTATAGTTCTTTCATCCATAATTAAACCTACATCTTCATTTGCTTGAATGTATTAATCAACTCAAGAGAGACCCAAATTGGTATAATGTGTTAAGGCACCAGGCCAGACAGTGGGAGACCATGAGTTCTAGTTCTACCTTAGGCATGAAGCCAGCTGGAGGACCTTGGGTCAATCATCCTAGGAATGAGGCAGTGCAAGCTGCTACCAAAACAACCCTGAAAAACTTGCCAAGGATACTGCCAGGATTTGTCCACACAGTCACCCAGGCCTCACACACGTATACCCATTCATCAACTCTACATGATTATACCTTTTCCATTGAGATCTATCATTATTATTTCCCTTTGTATTAAATTCACATATATGCAAAACATTATTTTTCTTTTATTCATTTCATTTGTTAATTCATGCTCCTTGAATTTGTTTATCTTACATTTCAATTTGTAGTCTTTTCATATGCCCATAGTTCTTATCAGAGAACCAAGTCTTTGATCTTGGTTGCCTATCATGCTTTTTGTCAAATGAAGGCATTACATATTTTTAAAAGAAAAAAATATGCACTATATAGATAGCAGGCTTAGTCATACCTGTGTCACATGCAGCAATCCCTGCTAATGGTGAGCATCAATCACACTAGCTACATCTGGCCCATAACATTACAAGTATGTTTAAAGCCCATTTTTACTCCAAACATACTCACAAATACTAAGCAAGATATGACTCTACAATAGACACTACTTTCCAAGCCAACACAATATTTCCTGTATCTCGTCAACTAAGAGATACTTACTGACCAAATGCAACATAACATCATCTACTCAGGTCTCAGATGATATCACACTGATTAAAACATTCTGAAGATTTCAATACCTCTGAAAAAGCTCTCCAAAGCGATTGAAAGGAAATGGATAAGTTCTTTGAAATCTGAAGGCTAAAACTGAATATTAGCAAACTAGGATAACCTGTTTCCACATGAACAACAGACAGGTTAACTATACACCAAAAGTGGAATTTAGGAAATAGCTGCTGAAGTTTAATCAGAATCCAGAGTATTTAGGAGTGATCCTTGATTGGTCCTTAACCTATAGGGAACTCTTAAGGAAAGCCATAGATAAATAAAAAGCAGGCAAAAATATCCTACATAAAGTTTCTGACACCAGCTGGATGAGTAAGTGCTACAGTCTTAGGACATTAGCTCTTGCTTTAGTATATTTGGTTGTTGAGTTCTGCATCTCTGTATGGTTAAACAGGGCTTACCCAAAAACAGTGGATATCCAGCTGAATCACACTGTGAAGCGAATATCAGGAACTATTAAACTGATGCCTTCCAAAAGGGTACTGGTTTTGGTTTTGGTTTTATTAACACTTATAGGCCGCCCTTTTCCCTGAGGGGACTCAGGGCGGCTTACATAAAATGAGGGGAAGGGATATACAAACAATAACACATACAAAAACATAAAGTAAAATAATAAGCAACATTCATTCATCATTTGGGTGGGGGCAGTTATCTTTGTCCCCAGGCCTGACGGGCTAGCCAGGTCTTAAGGGCTGTGCGGAAGGCCTGGACGGTGGTGAGGGTATGAATCTCCACGGGGAGATCGTTCCAAAGGGTCGGAGCTACTACTGAGAAGGCTGGTATTACTGGTATTAGCTAATAAACCACCTCCATATCTTAGAAGACAATGAACCGCCCGGAGTCCTACGGGATTGGGCGGCATATAAATTTATTAAAGTTTTAAAAAGTTAAGTTAAAGAGCCTTAGAAAGGGGGTGGCAAAAATGTGAGGCAAACTGATTATTACCTATGCATAAGGACTGCCATGATCAAACACTCAGACTTAAATCTTGGAACTCACTGGGGAAACTTGGACAGCAATTAGTCAGAGAATACTTTGATAATGAGATACATGGCACCAGGAATGAACAACCTCTAACCCAGATCTGTTTAATTTATTGTTTGACCCAGTACAACATCCCTCCCCTGGCTTTGATCTCCCAAGACAGCTTAATTGGAATCAAATCAGCCATGACAGGTGCCAATACTGAAGATATAAATGGGGGGGGTTTGATAGATAATCCCAACTGCTGTGGGAATTATCACAAACCTTACATTATATCACCATGGAAAACCTCCTCTGAAGATTCCTCAAGATCCCCACATGAAATACATTATCTCAAGGGCACTGCTGTCCAATGGCCTAACTAATCTAGTATCGGCCATAGGTTGAGTCACTCCAGTAACTGCTCATACATAACTTAATTCTATTCATCATTTGATTTATCATTCATGCTGTGTTTTAAAAATAATTCACTGTTCTGGTGTTTTATATTTTGATACACATTTTATCTGCTGTTTTGTGAATTTTTACATGCTAATGCTATATTCTGTTATGTCATATGAAATAAGAATATACCCAGGCTACTCCACCTTAGATAACATCTGTAAAATCCCATCAAGTACAATGATAATTGTGTTATCTTCAACCCCACTATATCTTGTCCCTGTTTGCTGAGCTTTGGAAGAGTTTTGATGGTACAGTAATGATGACTCACCATGTTGTACTGACTGGGAATTTAGAAAGAAGCTAATGACACAAGCAAAGCATACTTAAATGCTTGTTGAAGTGCATGGCAGTGCTCCTATAAGGCACATATTGTATTCTTTGCATATTGATAGGACAGAAATAGGAATGAGCAATATAAGGGATAATATATGTAGGTCAGATACAAGATTGATGGAATCAACCTCTCAGCAGTTGTAGAATTCCATATTTAAATATGTTTTAATATCTCTCTCTGATATAGCAGTTGTGCTCTATGCATCAATAATGTATTTTTTTTTTAAAAAACTGCTTTTTAACTTGCAAATTTTTTTTCAAGCCATGACCATTGAGGTATGAGATGGGCTATAGGGCTGCACTGAAGAGCTTAATGACAACACCCACATCCTGTGTGACAGTAAAGTTCAATTGTTACCATTGTAATGCCTGGATACAACTATATAGTGAACTCAATAGCAGTAATTATGGTTTTATAGACTTTAAAAAATTACTATCAAAGAAAAACAATGTACCAGTCAAAATGTGATCAGTTCTAACACTGTTCTTATAATTTTATGAGAAGATAGTATCAATAATGTAAATAACTTTGAATCTTCTTCTTGAGTTAATTACTTAAACTTCTTTGTTGGACAATACTTTGGTAGCTGACCATCCCAAAATAATTATATGTGTATGTATGTACACATATGTACACACATATAATTATTGTAAAGAACATCTCTCATTCTGCAGAAGAGTAATGAAAAGCCAATAGAACATTTGAATCAAATTGCTTCCCCAATTTTCTGATTTGATTGAGTGTTGGATTGAGTGAGTGCATCTCAGCAGCTCTCACAGAATATTGTTTTAGCTATACTTAATTGCCAACATTCTCTACATTTGGCTCAGTCATTAAATCAGTAAGCCTGAAATGAGAAATGTTTGGACCTCTGGAATTTATTGTTGGAATCCAGTTCTCATTAGCTCTTGCCATCATGGTCTACAGTAAATAATAGCAGGAAATATAGTCCACCAATTTCAGAGAGAGAGAAAGTTGGCTTAAAGAATGTTTGGGAAATATTGTATGGTATAGCACCTGAATAGAATAATATACAAGTCCTATAGGTACAGCATAGGTACAGACACAACTGTTATATCTTCCTAAAGTCTGCTATAAAAACAGAGCTACTAACAATGTACCAGAGTCAATGTAATCATCATTAGCTTTGCATGAAAAATGTTTCTTCAGTGATATGTATTTCGGGGTTTTCAATAATGTACCTAATAGCCGTACTAAGACACAAAGGAAAGTGCAAGCTATTAAGACCTTCAGAACTCTTTTATTAGGAATAAATAAGCATTGAGGGAAGGAGGATAACAAGAATAAGAAATAAAAATCAGGCTGGGCTATTGAGATTGACATGTAAGGTAAAGGTTCCCCTCGCCCATATGTGCAGTCATTCCTGACTCTAAAGAGCAGTGCTCATCTCCATTTCAAAGCCAACCGTGGTCATGTGGCTGGCATGACTCAATGCTGAAGGTGCATGGAACGCTGTTACCTTCCCATCAAGGTGGTCCCTATTTTTCTACTTGCATTTTTACATGCTTTCGAACTGCTAGGTTGGCAGAAGCTGGGAGCTCACTCCATTACGCAGCGCTAGGGATTCTAACCACCAAACTGCTGACCTTTCTGATCGACAAGCTCAGCATCTTAGCCACTGAGCCACTGTGTCCCTGACATGTAAAGTCGGTCACAAAAATGGAGATTTTAATTAGTTAGTATTATAGGTGCTGTTGGTATTGAATTAACCTAGCATTTACTAAATAGAATTACTGTCACTTCCTTTCCCCCTCTGCCACCAAACCCCCCAGTTCTAAACTATAAAATACATTAATCTCAATCTTTCCCCAGTCACAGGGATATATAAAAGCTCCTAGTCTGGCAGAAAATAAATCAAACTGCCAAATGTATTTCTGATTTGGGAAGAATTTCATTTCAAACTTCTATGGACAAAGTGAAATCAGAAGACAAAATGACTGAAGCCAACTGTTATGTAACAGGTAAAACATTCAGGCAGAAACTTGCAATGAAACTGCAAGCTATCAGTCAACTTTAGAAAATTTATATTGCAAGTTCTTCACTTCTTTTTAGATTATTTATTAGGGTCTCCTTTTATATTGTAATCTTTCCCTCCGTCCCCCCCTCTCCCTCCTTTCCCTCTCCCTCTCTCCCTCTCTCCCCCCTTCCCCCTCTCTCTACAAGATAGCACAATGATTGAAACAAAACCCAAATTAGATGATAGTTCTATTATTATCTCAATATTTCTAGACTATGTAATTATGCATAAAATTGCATAGTTGCCTGCATATATAGGAAAGAAAGGAAGAAAAACTCGGAAACATGTATTTAAAAGTGCCTACTGCAGTCCTCATTTCCAGCTTTTGAGGTGTTTTGCAGAAAGCTTTGCACAGTTAATTCATGGCAGGTATTCTTGCCCCTCCTGGTAGGAATGTAGTTCTTATATAAAGATGAAACACGAATCAGAAAATCTGATCACTCTTACAATTACTAAGCTACCAATTTATTGGGTTTAAAAGGTTATGTAGTAGATCTGCTTCTTGTAACAAAAAGCAGCCTGTAAGTCTTATATTTTTCATTTCCTGATCAATAAAGCAAGTAAGTGAAAAACACCGTCTTAATAAAGAAGACCTATTGTTTTCTATTTTTGAAGTAACTTTTTCCTTTATTTTTTTCTTGTCAAATATCACCTTCATCTCTTCATATGTCTAGACACACTTTTATATTGCATGGCCCTTCTTTTCTTTTTTTAACTACTAAGATGAAAACAGAAGCTACAGTATATTTTCTAAAAGTATAACTATACTGTATTTCAGAGCAAAAGCATTTACTCAATTGAAAGCAAAATCTGACACAATTTGGAACACATCTTATATATACAACTTGAAACAATAGACAACCAATCAGACTAAACATGATATAAAATTCAGCCAAGAATTAATGTATGTTGTAATTATCTAATCATTGTGCACCAGCCATTTCCTTATTAAGCACTATTCCTTCTTTATAATTTACTCCATTTGATACTCTTGTCAATGATTAAAACAAGAATTGTTCTGTAGAAATATCAGAGCTTTGTCCATCTTCTGCAACAAAATTTCTAAAAAAGCTCAGACACAATTCCTAAATATTGGATCAATTGCTGAATTGCTATCTATACCTTAAGACATTTAAAGTAATGCTCAATCAAAATCTACCTTCCAGTAATAGAAATCTATTAGATTTAACATTTGTTTTATCAACTTATTTCCAACAGATTTCAAGACTTGATATAAACCGATGCAACTTCTTCATCAATGCTTTTAACTTTGATGTTAAACTTTTTAATAGCCAGTTTATTTTACAGATATTTCAAGAACAGATTAGAGGTGTGGCTATTTTGGTTCAAAAAGGAATCCAAACTGATGTACAACAACTGATGTAAAACAAGAAGCAATGGGTGAAAACTAATCAAGGAGAGAAGCAACTTAGAACTAAGGAGAAATTTCCTGACGGTTAGAACAATTAATCAGTGGAACAACTTGCCTCCAGAAGTTGTGAAGTTTCCAACATTGGAAGTTTATAAAAGATGTTGGATAGCCATTTGTCTGAACTGGTGTAGGGTTTCCTGCCTAAGCAGGGGGTTTGACTAGAAGACCTCCAAGGTCCCTTCCAACTCTGCTATTGTATTATATTATTATATATTTAATTCTATGTGTTAAAATAGCAAGAACTGTAATAGCTACAGTGTGGTTAATGTTTATGGATTAATTTAGATTTTCCTATTATGTTTTATCAGTGTTTTGAACCCATCAATGAGTGAATAAAGTGGCAATAGTGGATTACTCAACAGGATATTTCTCCATGCAATATATAAATGTGAATTAGATTGTATGTGCAAATAAGTATATTTTAATTGAAGTAACAAGCTCTAGATTCAATACCTAACAGCAAAATTAAATTAATATATATGTTGTGAATTCACTTAATTATCAGGGTTCTCTATAATTACATATTAAATGTGTTGTGAATTTAATATAATTAATATTCTGTTAATAAAACATGAGGAATTACATCTAGAATGCCCATATTTTCTGATAGTTTGTATCCAAGAACTTATCACCCCTTGTTACATTATTGCCTGAGGTTCGAAATAGTCAAATCAGAAACCAAGACAAGGGATTAATTTCTGCTGGAAACTGTGTAATTAAGAACAATACATGTGCAGTAAAAAGACTGATTAGTTGTTTCTTCTGAAAATTATACAGTTAGAAAAAAATATCAGTAAGAAGTAAAACAAAAAAAAATTCATTCATGTTAGAATAACAGATATTTTCTTTTTAGGTGAGGCTGAAATTACAATGCTTGGTAACTATTTTTCTCATAAACATTAAGAAAACTGGTCAATAATCTTTTCTGATTAATAAATAAGAAATAATACATTTCATTTGTAAATAAAATACAAATTACTGTAGTTTTTGCTGTATCATTTAAAATGTCCAAAATCTAGATACCAGAGTCAGATGTAAGTTCTTTCAGTGTCTGCTTTTTTAGTGAAACAATGAGAAGAAGTAACTCTAGTGACTCTTTCAGAATTACAGTATATGCAGCTGACCAACAATACTGGGCAACAGTGCTTGATCATAAACTGCCAGCTCTTTTAGCCTGGGTCAGAAAATAGATTATTCAAGGGAAATTGGAATTCTAATTTATTGTTGCACGGTATAATAACAGACTTTTGAAAAGCCTAATAGAATTTCTTTCATTTCCCTTTTATACAAAAGAAAGACACAGAATCTGTTTAGCTAACAGCTGTTGAACATCTTCTTCAAGACTATCTCCTTATACTTCTGCACAGGAATGCTTAATCAGCCAACAAGAATATGCCAATATACTGTTCTTTAAGGCGATAGGTAAAATAATAATTCTTTCTTAGAATGAAACAAACATTTACAGCTGAGTTCATACATTACACTATAATATTAACAGAGTTTGATGTTGGCTTAATGTAACATGTAGCCCAGTGACTGTGATTCATACATTATAGTTTAGAAAAGTATTTCTCAAACTTTAAAATATGTGGACTGCAACAACATATCTGGCTTGGGAATTCTGGGAGTTGAAGTCTACATACCTTAAAGTTGCCAAGTTTGAGAAACATTGATTTACAGTTTACACTGTGAATCAGTTCACTACAGTTTCAACAAACCATGATTCTAGTAAAGAATAATTTAACACAATTTATGAATGTGAGTATTACATGCTAAGAATGCTACTTTTCTTTTAGGAATAATACATTTAATAAACACATATTGTCACAATCAAAGCTGGGAACTCCCAAGTGGAGACTAACTTTCTGCTACCATAAATTCAGTAACAATCAATTGATGCAATTCACAGTACTATACATCTCAGTGGAAAGCAGCATTTCTAGAATAGCAGTGTTGTTTAGTATTGCAAAATTCATAAGTCTAGGCTATCCAAAAAAATTGTTCATCTCTGAGAATTCATTTTTTTTAAAATGAATTTCTTCTCCATATCTTCTTATTGAGCATGATAAAACTAATTATTTCCAGTATAAATGCCACTGAATTAAATAACCAATAAAAATGGTACAGGCTTAGATTGAAGATACATGAGACTATCATAAGTAAAACATTTTTTCTCTAATAAGACCAAGGAAATGAGATTATCTGAACATAGACTTTTTTTTTAAAAAAAGGTGAGATCTAAAAAAGGAAAAGTACAGCTTGATAGATTTGAATGAAAATAGGTCAAATTTATGAACAGTTTGGAATGCCATAAGATCCCAATAATATTTATACCATACTTTTAAAATGTTATTAAAATTGAGTAGTCACTTATAGATTGGACATTTGCTTGTATCCAGCTAAAGATGTTTATGCAAACTTTCTGGGAATACAGCTCCTCCAGTAAATTAATTCAGATGTGTGGCAATATAAATCATCCTGTAATCCAAGTCAAACAGTTGTCTTAATAAGATAGTTTAACATTCTACATGCATTTAATCATAACCTTTGATTTGTTTACTTTCTAAATTATATTTCAATAATAAGTTGTAAATAAGCTTAAAATTGTCAAAATAGATAAGACAAATTCAAAACATAATAGAAATTCAATAATCGGGTTGGATAATTATTATGTACTTAAAGGGCAATGTCATAAAGCTCAAATTTCAACACAGAGATTTCTTTCATCACAAAGTGAAACAATTCTGAATATTAACTTTTTTTCTTGGCAGCTGTCTTTCTGTTAAACATTAAGATTTATATGCCTATAAAGTATGCAGAGTTCTTGCTACGATAACAGTTGCTAGGATGTTGTATGCTTCTTATTGGAATTACACATTAACTTCTTTCTTAAAAGAATAACAAATTAAGGTATGGACAAATATATCCCATATTTAAAAAGCAAGTCTGATACTAAATTTAATTTAACTTGAAATATTTATGGATTCTATTTCTGCACACAGACTTGTATCACTTCTGAAGTTTGGCTTTCTCTTTACATGTGGTTTTAAAATATTTTATTTTTATTTTTCTGATAAAATGTTTGCCTAATTATAAAAAGGACAGACTTTCAATTCAGATAGAAATTCCTATTAATGTTTTCATTTTTAGTATTTTTATCATATCAGCTGTCTTTAAAAATTATATAATTTTGATTTAATGGTAGTTTCAAAGTGTCAAACTGATATAATATCATGTTTATATGGAATACTAATATAATCTTACTTGAACATTATTATTCTATTTTATATACTTGCAAATCATTTTTTCCATTTCTTTTTTTGCTCCTTTTTTCTTTATTACATTTTCAGATATTTGTTAAAGTAAAATAAATGAAACATCTTGTGTCCTCCAAATTTCTAGAGTAGATTTAGAGACAAATCATGGATAAGGAGGAAGACAAGAAAATTGAATATGCAATTTCATTTCATTTTATTATTTTTATAATAAACTCTATAATGACTATGAATAGCATACAGGGAAAACACTAGTAGACATCACCAGCATTAAGAAAAAAACAGTTATTAGAAGAAAATAATATGCAGGACTCATCAGTCCCTCTAACTCATGACCTCAGGTGATGCAGGAGGGGGTGCACAGATAAACCACCAGTGGCTGGCCAGGTTAGGTGGTCTTAATAGAATGGACCTTATAAACTTATATTAGCTTGGCTTTTCATTCTAGTGCCTGGAGTTCCAACTTTGACTTTTAGCTTGAGTGAACTTTCTCTCCAACTTCCTCATAAGTATTAAAAATAATGCTTAACAGTGTGGCAAGACCCTGTAAAGGAGGGGCACAGGAAGCCAGGCATGGGTGAGAGATAGAACAGAGGTGAAACAGCTAACATTCCAAAATGAACTTCTCCTTTTGAAATGTCATGCTTGTCCCATGTATGGAAACGCCTTGAGAATGCACAGTGTGGAACACGGCATAAAAGTAGCATCCTGGGCAGAGCCCAGGCAGTTCAGATTTTGGTGTGTTAGCATGCTGAACTCGATGCATCAAATAAACCTGTTTCTCTCACCTTCGTGGTCTCAAGTCCTGGTCTTTCGTAAGTAGATTACAAACCTCAATCTGCTGCAACACAGGGAAGAATTAGGAAAATAGGCTGAAGGGCAGATAAATTTTACAGGGGATTTCATTTCAAAGGGCAGATATTGTGACAGAGAGTCATCCTCAGTCAAGTCAAGTAGATTTTATTGTCATTTCAACAATATACAGTACAGTACACAGTGAAATGAAATAACGTTTCCCCAGGACCAAGGTGCTACATCGGACAACATAGATAAAAAGAAAAAGAGCAGCACACAGAACTAAATATAGCTCTAAATCTAAGAACTTAGAGAGTGTTGAGGAGTCTAATGGCTTGTGGAAAGAAACTGCTACACAATTTGTTTGTGTGGGGCTGAATGCTTCTGTACCTTTTTCCAGATAGCAGGAGAGTAAAGAGCGTGTATGAGGGATGTGTGTGGTCAGCCACAATGTTTCTGGCTTTACAAATGCAGCGTGTAGTGTATATATTTGTTTTTGTTTTGTTTTGCCTTTATTTGTATGCCGCCCCTTTCCCTGGGGGGATTCAGGGTGGCTCACAATTCAAGAGGGGGGGGAGAAGACAAACAATAGACAATACAGCATGTTAAAAAGAAAACACAACAGTCGCACAATTCGAGTGGGGCTACAATCTTAACCCCAGGCCAGCCGGGACAGCCAGATCTTTAAAGCGGCGCGGAAGGACTGGAGGGTGGTGAGGGTCCGAATCTCCATGGGGAGTTCGTTCCAAAGGGTCGGAGCAGCCACCGAGAAGGCTCTCCTCCGGGTAGTTGCCAGTTTGCACTGGCTAGAAGATGAAATTCGGAGGAGGCCTAATCGATGCGATCGTATCGGTCTAGTGGAGGTAATTGGCAGTAGGCGGTCTCTCAAGTACCCAGGCCCACTACCATGAAGGGCTTTATAGGTGATAAGTAGCACCTTGAAGCGCACCCGGAGATCAACAGGTAGCCAGTGCAGCTCGCGGAGGATAGGTGTTACGTGGGTGAAACGAGGTGCACCCACAATCGCTCGCGCGGCAGCATTCTGGACTAGCTGGAGTCGCCGAATGCTCTTCAAGGGCAGCCCCATGTAGAGCACATTGCAGTATTCCAGCCTGGAGGTCACAAGGGCACGAGTGACTGTTGTGAGGGCCCTCCGGTTCAGGTAGGGACGCAACTGGTGTACCAGGCGAACCTGGGCAAATGCCCCCCTGGTCACAGCTGACAAATGATATTCGAAGGTCAGCTGTGGGTCCAGGAGGACTCCCAAGTTGCGAACCCTGTCTGAGGGGCGTATAATTTGACCCCCCAGCCTGAGAGATGGAGTACTTGGCCAATTCGTGGGAGGGAAACACAGCAGCCACTCGGTCTTTTCTGGATTGAGCACAAGCTTGTTGACCCCCATCCAGTCTTTAACAGCATCCAGCCCTGGCTCATCACATCCATCGCTTCGTTGAGTTGGCACGGGGCGAACAGATACAACTGAGTATCGTCCGCATATTGATGGTACTTTATCCCGTGCCGTCGAATGATCTCACCCAGCGGTTTCATGTAGATGTTGAAAAGAAGGGGGGACAGGACCGAACCCTGCGGCACCCCACACGTTAGGGGCCTAGGGGTCGATCTCTGCTCCCCAACTAACACCGACTGCGACATGTCCGAGAGGTAAGAGGAGAACCACCGTAAAACAGCGCCTCCCACCCCCACCTCCCGCAGTCGTCGCAGAAGGATACCATGGTCGATGGTATTGAAAGCCGCTGAGAGGTCAAGGAGCACCAGGATGGAGGCGTGGCCTCCATCCCTGGCTCGCCAGAGATCATCGGTCAACGCGACCAAAGCGGTTTCTGTGCTGCAGCCAGGTCTGAAGCCAGACTGGAATGGATCGAGATAACTGGCTTCCTCCAAGGACCGCTGGAGCTGAAAGGCCACCACCTTCTCAACAACCTTCCCCACAAAGGGGAGGTTGGAGACTGGACGATAGTTATTTAAAACAGCTGGATCCAAGGATGGTTTCTTCAGGAGGGGTCTCACCACCGCCGCCTTTAAGGCGGGGGGAAAGACCCCCTCCCAAAGAGAGGCGGTAACAACCGCCTGGATCCAGCCTCGTGTCACCTCCCTGCTGTTTACAACCAGCCAGGAGGGGCACGGGTCCAGCACACATGTGGAGGCACCTACAGCTCTCATGGCCTTGTCCACATCCTCAGGGGTAACAGCTTGAAACTCAATCCAGCGATGGCTTACCAGATCATCCCTTAGTGCCTCATATATATCCATGACAGAGGGAAGAACAACCCCAATGATCTTCTCTGCCGTCCTCACTATTTGCTGTAGGGTCTTGTGATCCAACACGGTGCAATTCCCAAACCAGGCAGTGATGCAGCTGCTCAGGGTGCTCTTGATGGTCCCCCTGTAGAAGGTTCTGAGGATGTGTGGTGGAAGCTGTGCCTTCCTCAGTTTCCTAAGAAAGTAAAGACGCTGCTGGGCCTTCCTTGTTATGGAACCGGTGTTGAGTGACTAGGTGAGATTCTCCACCAGGTGAACACCAAGGAATTTGGTGCTCTCTATGATCTCCACGGAGGAGCCATTGATCTTCAATGGGGAGCAGTTATGTTGTATCCTCCTGAAGTTAACAACCATCTCTTTTGTTTTGTCTACATTCAGAGACAGGTTGTTGGCGTTATACCAGTTCATTAGCTACTCCACCTCCTCTCTGTATGCTGTCTCATCGTTCTTGCTGATAAGACCCACCACGGTCATGCCATCAGTGAACTTTATGATGTGACTCGAACAGTGCTTTGCTAGACAGTTGTGCATCAGCAGGGTGAACAGCAGGGGACTGAGCATACAGCCCTGAGGGGCTCCAGTGCTCAGTATGATGGTGTTAGAAGTATTGTTCGTGATCCGGACTGTCTGAGGTCTTCCAGTCAAAAAGTCCAGGATCCAGTTACAGAGGGAGGTGTTCAGACCCAACAGGGTCAGCTTCCCCATCAGATGTTGGGGAATGATAGTGTTGAATGCTGAACTAAAGTCTATGAACAGCATTCATATGTATTGTTGTCTTTGTTTTCTAGATGAGTGAGGGCTAGATGGAGTGGAGATGCCGTCATCGCTGGAGCGATTTGAGCTGTATGCAAACTGCAGTGGATCCAATGTTACAGGCAGCAGGGTCTTTATGTGCCTCATGGTGAGCCTCTCAAAGCACTTCATGATGATGGGAGTAAGTGCAACGGGACGGTAGTCATTGAGGTAGGACACTGATGGTTTCTTCGGCACGGGGACAATGGTTGTTGTCTTGAAACACTTTGGGACAACAGTGATACTCAGAGGTGTTGAAGATGTTGGTGAAAACATTTGTCAGTTGGTCTGCACATCCTCTGAGCACTCTGCCAGGAATATTGTCTGGTCCCGCAGCTTTCTGTGGGTTGACTCTGCTTAGATCGTCACATCAGTAGTGGAGAGACAAAGTACCTGGTCATTGGAAGGAGGTGTGGTCTTCCTCGCTGTCATGTCGTTCAGTGCTTTGAAATGGGCATAGAAGCTGTTTAACACATCTGGAAGTGAGCCATCACTCTCACAGGCAGGTGGTGATGTTCTGTAGTTAGTGATGTCTTGGGTGCCCTACCACATAAACCATGTGTCACCGCTGTTCATGAAATATTGGTGGATGCTCTGGGCATGTACATGCTTTGCTTCTCTGATGGCCCAGGACAGATTAACTCTCACTGTTTTTAGGGCTGCTTTATCACCTGCCCTGAATGCAGAATCTCGGGTTTTCAGTAGAGCACGGACCTCTCCAGTTATCCATGGCTTCTGGTTGGGGTCTGAGATAATTTCCTTGCAGACTGTGACATCATCAATGCACTTGCTGATATAGCCGGTCACTGACGATGTGTACTCCTCCAAGTCAATGGCGTCACCATTGGTTGCAGACTCTCTGAACATGTCCCAGTCAGTGCATTCAAAGCAGTCCTGAAGAGCAGAGATGGCTTCTGCTGGCAAGGTCTCAAGAGTGGAATTCAGCTGGTTCCTGCTGGTTCGGGCAAACTGGATGTTAATTTTGCATCTGGTTTGCTGAACTGGTTGTTGCAAGGACTGGCTGGTCTCTCCCACCCTTCTCCTCCCCTCTCAGGAGTTTTAATATGGCCTGTTCATCATGGCAGGTAAGTACAGGGCGGGAGGCTCTGGAAGGGTGAAAAATGGGCCTCTAGAGGGCCTCTGGAGCCCAGGGGAGGCCGTTTTCGCCTTCCTGGAGGCTTGGGAAAAGCCTCCAGACTTTGGGGAGGACAAAAAATGGATATACTGGAAGTACCAGAAGTCCAAAAAATGGACCTGTTTCCGGCCTCCAAAGGGCCTCCGGAGCCAGGAGGAGGCCATTTTCGCCCTCCCAGAGGCTCGAGTAAAGCCTCTGGAGCCTGGGGAAACTGAAAACACCCACCAGCCACTATTGTGCAGGAGGCTGAATAGGCCACACCCACCATGACCACACCCACCAAGCAACCAGGCAGAGAACCGGTTGCTAACAATTTTCAATCCCACCCCTTCTCCCCACCTTTACACAGTTAAATTTCACTTGAGATATTTTTCAATTTCATTCTAGTTTTGGAGTTTGAGAAAAATGATCTTCTAGTCCAATTTTCTGCTCAGACAGGAAACTCTATACCATTTCAGATGAATGGTTGTCCAATCGCTCCTTAAAAATTTCCATTGTTATAACTTCTGGAGGCATTCCACTGATTAATTGTTCTAATTGTCAGGAAATTCCTCCTTATTTCTAGATTGTTTCTCTCATGTCACCTAAACAGACACTATTATTATCGGCATTGTATATAATGTTTGTGTTTCTATTTTAAAATATTAATATATTATAATTATATAGCTCTGCTTTTAATCTCTTTTACATCATATACATATTTATTTGTTGTCATTGTAACTTTCTATGTTCCATCAAGCACAGGTAAATATGAGATTCTGAATCAAAGGATCAAAACCTCTTTGCACACTTTCAGAATTACAAGTGGGGAAGTTTAGACAGTTATGCTTGCTGAATTAGCCTAAAACTATAATTGACGTTATGTAGTCAAAGAGTAGTTACCTAATGAGAACTGTCTAATAATTAGCTATAATGAATTCCACTCATTATCTGTTAGCATGACCCCATAATAATATGCCTGTATTAAAAAAAATTGCTGGGTGACAGAATAGAAATGCTAGAGGTCTACCAAATTTCATATCTGAAAGGAATATGGGGGATTTGGATCTATTGTTCCAAATGATATTATTGGTTATATAATCACTGCATTTGTTTAAGAATATTTAGGCTTCCACACAAGCATGACTTCATATGGCTGAAGCAAGTTTTGAATAACAAAAGGACAAGGATTTATCAGATAATGGGAAGTGGACTACATTATACTGAAATTAAATAAGTCCTCTAGCCACTTTTTTCCTCTTATTGCTTTTTCAAAAAAGTTACGAAATTGATTTCATCTTATCCATCTGAGAAGCAAGTTATAAAATTCTATGAGTTTAGCAAAGTAACATAGAGATAAGAGGAGATGGCAATGCTTTGAGTACACTGCAAGTTTCAGTTATAAACATGTTGCATTCACGGCAAATATCCTGTGACTGAACGCTGGGAAATCAAATAGGGAAGCAGGAAATATTTAAGGAGACATCTCTGCTCCCCTAAATTCAACATTTCTTTTAAAAAAAAGACTCCACATTTCTCCAATTGAATTTATATTGGAGATACATTATACCTTTTTCCTGTAAAACTTCAAACTGATATTTGTACTTCACAAAACAAATGGATAAAGAATGAAAGCAGTGAATCCATTAAGATATTTCCTTGATTCTTGTAATAATTTCTGCCAGATCTCTGCCTAAAATAAGCCAGATAAAGTACACAATCAGCTAGAACAATTCTAAATGTCACTAAACACTGTGCAACAAAGCAATTGTTTAACTTTTCCAGTGAAAAGAAAAAAAAGGAACATGAATTATTTTTTATTTTATTTTCAAATAACATCCAAAAGTACATAATTGGACTTCCAGCTAAATTTGTTTACAGATGACAAATTTACCTAATAGCAGCAGAGAACCTCACAGACCTTATGCTTTAAAGATGTCGTAGGTATGTTCTCCCCTACCCACAATTTCAGAAGTTATATTCAGTAAAATTAAATATATTTAATAAGGCACTTTACACATTAATGCAGTGTTCTTCACTGTAGCAATATAATTATTTATTGGCTATGTTTTTGGTGCAAAGTACTGCAGATCATTTCATTTCCTTTTTCCTGTCTATTTTATAATATGTATCCCATTTTATTTCTCTATATGCTGGTTTAAAGTGGGAAGGATTTGCTGCAGTGTGTGCCTTCAATATAGAGCAGTTCTTCCAGCTATCTCATGATAACTATTCTTATTAGTAACCATTTTATATTCTCGGGACTGTTCCAGACATTTCCATTATAAAAAGATGTGATAGATAGATATTCAAATTATTAGTACTCTATGCTGAATTCTGCAGCTCCTGCAGAAAATAGCAGAAACATCTAACAATATTTTCATGTTCTATTCTATTCCACAGTCTTAGTTTAGTGTTACAGAAGTGGTTTGCCATCTACTTTTAAATGAATCTTCCATTAGTTCAGTCTTTTTCAAAGAATCAGATGTTATTATCTTAAGTGAAACAGCATGATTGAAGCTGGTTTTGCCTGACCTGTGAACTAAAAAATACAGAAGCTTTTCTTCACAGTTCTTAACAATGTTTATTTCTTGTTTATTCTTTATTTATCTATATGCTGGACTAAAGTATGTAGTGGTCAATAGGACTTCGTTTGATTTGATGTTTGGTGTCATGACAGTTGTCATGCAAATATATAATAGCATCTCATGGGGAAAGTCAGGTTTACTCCATTTAGCATTGCCCAAGAAATTCTGTTATGTTTTTTAGTTTCTTTTCTTTAGTGTACATGACTGGAATGGGTGCTCTTGTAGTTCTGATCATTTTAGATAATGTAAATTAATAAAGCATTTGAACCATCATTAATCTTCACTTTTCCAGCTGTTTTAATTCTAGAATCTTTCTTCCTCACCAAATACAGGAGCTTAGAATGAAAGCGATGTTATATTTAAATGATGTTTAAATGAAAGATGTCCCCAGCCCAGTAAAAAGATGAGACCAAGATGAAACAAAAAGACTGAACTAATGACAACACATATAGCAATCATTGAAGATAAAGAAATGATGGATGCTTTGTTCATTTAAGGTTCAGCCATGAATAGTAAAGCACCTAGCAGTCAAGAAATACACCACAGACTAAGACAGAGTAGTAATGAAAGCTTTGGAAAAGATATTCAGATGCTGTGATATTTCACAAAGGATTGTGAAGGCAATTATTTTTCCTGTAATACTCTTCAATGTTGAGGAACCTGATTTCATAGCATATCTTGGTAAGTTACAATTAAAATTTAAATACATTTAAAAGAAAATTATATAGATAGAATACAACTGATAAGAGATGACAGAATCAAAAAATCGGGTTAGGTTAGGTTAGGTTTATGCGATTTATATGCCACCCTTCTCCCAAGGACTCAGGCGCCGTACAACATTAAAAGAAACATATAATGCAAAAGTTAAGAAGAAATTAAACAGGATATCCCAAACCCAATTAAAATTGACAATGACACATTTTTTTAAAAAAGAATTAAAATTAAAATTAACAGTAATCAATAATTTGATTTGTTTTGTTCAGGCCAGGCTGGCTTGCTTGAAAAGCCAACTTTTTAGGGCGCGTCGGAAGGACCAGAGGTTGGGAATTATACGAAGCTCCGGGGGTAGCTCATTCCAGAGGGAAGGCACTCCCACAGAGAAGGCTCTCCCCATGGGGGTCACTAGCCGACACTGTCTGGCCAATGGCACCCTGAGGAGGCCAACTCTGTGGGATCGCACTGGACGATGGGAGGCTACCGGTGGCAGTAGGTGGTCTCGCAGGTACCCTGGGCCTAAGCCATGGAGCACTTTAAAGGTCATCATTAGTACCTTAAATCGCACCCGGAAGACAACCGGCAACCATTGCAGGCCGCCTAACATGGGAATACCTGGGTGCCCCCATGATAACCCACGCAGCCGCATTCTGGACCAGTTGAAGCTTCCGGGTGCTCTTCAAGGGCAGCCCCATGTAGAGAGCGTTACAGTAGTCCAGGTGTCAGCCTCTGTTTTGCTGTTGCTTCGGCTACCATGAAATGGGGAGGGAGGGCATGATATTTGGGGGGGGGTTACTAATTATGCTGGAGGAAGGTTCTGGAGCTCAGCTGCCTGTCGGACTACGCATGCGTAGGAGATTCCCGCCAGGACTAACGGCACCGACATTCCATCTTCATGATGCCTTTTGAAGTTATCTCACACCTGACACTTGGGAGAATTATGATTGGACTGTAACTGTGATGCCAAGGGGTGGGGAATGGGTTATTCTATATATCAATCGCTTTCGCGCCTAAATAATCAGACTTCGCTTCGCTATGCCTTTAATCATTTATAATTAGTAAAAGTACACTTGATTTCTACTCATGGAGTCTCGTGGTCTTCTTTCCTAATTATCTAATGGAGAGGTTCTGACAGTAAGCGAAGTTTCACTCACAACCCACCAGGAGATTTCAACCTTCCGTGGGGGGTGTACTTACAAGAAGGAATGAGGAAAATGTCTTTGCGAGCAAGCGATGAAGAAGAGACTGAAAGGGAAAGTGCAGACCCATCATTACCTGGGAAGATGGCTGGCCTAGGAATAGCGGACCCTGCGGTTCCCCCTCGATGGTCCCTAAATGTGGGGCAAAAGGAGGACAGCGAAAGTTGGGGTGCTGGAGTTACTAGGAGAAAACAAAGGGGAAAACCAGCCAACTGGGAAGAAACCTTGCCGGAATGGAAGCCCCGGGAAAGAGATCAAACGGAAGAGTTTGAACAAAGGTACTCTATGCAAAAATTTAGGGAGGGTGAAGAGGCTGAGGGAGGATGGGAGCAAACAAACCCAGAAACAGCTTTCCCCCCCCAGCCAGGGCGGCTGCCCCCCCCAGAAGACGCAGAATGGCAAAAGTCCCTCCCTTGCCTGTAAAATATGACGGGAATTCCAAGAAACTGGGTCTCTTTGTTATACAAATTTGGAACTATATGGAAATTTATGGGCCTGATTTATAAACAGATGAAATGAAGGTGCGAATGGTTTTGCTTTCTTTGGAGGAAGAGGCGGCCGAATGGATGGTCAGCTTGCACCAAAGCAATTCCCCCCTCCTGAGGAATTTTGATGCCTTTATGACTGCGTTTAAAAGACGGTTTGATGACCCACTAATTGAGAAATGGGGAAAGGTGAAATTTATGGCCCTCAAACAGGGAGATAGACCAGTGGCTGAATATATTCAGGAGTTTCAACAGCTTTCTTGTTATATGAGAGGCTGGTCTCAAGATGCCCTTTTGGATCAGTTTGCGTTAAGATTAAATGAGGACATTTACCAACAATGCGTTAACAGACACCTTCCCAAGCGAGTTACAGCTTGGTATGAAAATGCAGCAGACGTTGAGCTCGATTTGATTAGGCTTCAACATGCGAGAGAGGAGAAAGCAGGGAGATCACCCTCCCTAGCTCAAAAGGCCCCATTCTGCATCAGGGGTGAAGGAAAGGGAAGCTCCACCGGCAAAGCCAAGCCGCTCACATGCTTCCATTGCGGGAGGGGAGGCCACCGCGCCATGGATTGCCGCGCTAAACTTCCTGCAACCGCCCCGCCCCCTGCCAAGAGGGAAGGGAAGACGAGCAAGGCCCCAGGGAAGAAGAAAGAGGCTGCTTTCGCTGCTGAAAACGCCCCCCAGCGCTTCAGGCAGGAGGTGGAGGAAGAAGCAGACATCAGCCCCAGCTCCTCTGATGACTCCGATGATGACGCCTCGCCTCGCTGGGTGAGTTCAAATAAAGGCCCCATGTTGATCCCAATAGGATTAAGGTTACCACCCGATGGGGAGACAGAACAGCTTCCTGCCCTCCTTGATTCAGGCTGTTCGAGATGTATGATTAATCCTGCAATGGTGGAAAAACTGGGCCTGAAATTAAGAACTCTGAAAACCCCTATTGTGTTTTGCCAAATCGATGGATCCATTGCAGGGGGGGCAGCCCATTTCTATACTGAACCTCTAGAGATGAAAATGGGCACCCACGTAGAATTGATCTCTTTCATTGTGGTTCCTGGAATGGACAGACCCCTGATTTTGGGACTCCCCTGGCTTCGTAAATGGAACCCTCGCATTAATTGGAGGGAGGGGTGGCTGCGCATTCGCACCAGCACAGCTCCAAACGGGGAGGGCGATACCCCAGAGCCTGCTGGCTCCAGCCCCGCATTGGCCGCCAGGGGCCAGGAGAGAATTGAGGGGGAAGAAAAGATTCCAAAAGAGTATTGGGACCTGAAAGGAGTTTTTAGTGAAAAATCTTCAGATAAGCTTCCACCCCACAGACCTACTGATTGCTCCATCGATATTTTGCCAGGAGTAAAGCTTCCAAAGCCCCAAATATATTCTATGTCTCCTAGGGAAATGGAGGAAATGAGAAAATTCATTGATAAAAACTTGGAAAAGGGTTTCATTGAGCCAGCACGACCCAAGGTAGCTGCACCCGTGTTGTTCAGAGAGAAGAAAGATGGCTCCCTGAGATTATGCGTTAATTTCAAAAACCTGAACTGTATCTCAGCTCAAAACCTATACCCGTTACCATTAATGAAGGACATGCTGGCCCAATTGGGAAAGGGCCGCATTTTCACTAAATTGGACCTCAGGGAAGCGTACTATAGAGTCCGCATAAAGGAGGGGGATGTGGAAGACGTCTTTTAACTGCCCCCTCGGTTGTTTCCAGTTCCGGGTGATGCCCTTTGGCCTGCAGGGGGTGCCTGCAGTCTTCATGCAATTAATTAATGAGATTTTGCATGACCACTTTTACAAGGGCGTTATCGTATATTTGGACGATATCCTTATTTACACTCAAACTTATGACGAACACGTCACGTTGGTCCGCACTGTCCTGAAAAAGCTCCGGGCCGCTGAACTTTATGCTGTTGTCCAAGTGTGAATTTCACCAGGAGAAGATTGACTACCTTGGGTATCGTATCTCCCCCGCTGGTATTGAGATGGACCCCTCTAAGGTGAAGGCGGTCACTGAGTGGGAGGCGCCCTGTACACGTAGACAATTGCAGAAATTTTGGGGTTTTGCCAATTTCTATCGTCAGTTCATCCCTTCTTTTGCCAAAATTGTGCTTCCCATCACTAATTTGTTGAAGTCCAAGGGTGGGCCTAAACCTAAGCCTAGCAAGCCGCTGAATTGGACCATGGAGTATCAGGCTGCTTTTGAGAAGTTGAAACGGCTCTTTGCGGCGGAACTGGTTCTGAAGCATCTGGACATGGACAAGCCTTTTGTTGTTCAAGCTGATGCCAGCGACGTGGCAGTTGGGGCCATCTTGCTTCAGACCAACGACCAAGGTAATTTACAACCATGCGCATAGACCTCCCGTAAGCTCACGGACACAGAAAGGTGTTGGGCAATCTGGGAGAAGGAAGCATTTGCGGTGCGTTGGGCTTTGGCCACGTGGTGCCACTTTCTGGAGGGCGCTAAGCACCCATTTGAGGTGTGGACTGACCATAAGAACTTAGAGGCTTTGAGGACTCCGATGCGCTGGGCTCAGCATTTCAATCGATTCAATTTCACACTCAAGTACATCCCAGGAGGGAAGAATTTCATGGCTGATGCTTTGTCCAGACTCCCTCAGTACAACTGCTCTAAGCTGAGTATTGTTCAACCCGCATCCAGCCTTGCTGCTCCGGTTGTCACTCGGCAGCAGGCGCGCTCGAAAGTAGAAGTGCCTCAAGATTTCCTTTCTGACCTCAAGCAGGCCCTTCCCCAGGATGACTGGTTCCAGCAGCATCAAGGGGAATGCACAATGAGGGACGATTTACCGTGGATTGGGGCAAAACTTTATGTCCCTGCCTCTCTTCTTCTCATTGTTCTCCAATGGGCTCACGATTCCAAGTTGGCAGGTCACTTTGGTTTTGTGAAGACGCTGCATTTGGTGAAGAGGCAGTTTTGGTGGCCCTCTTTGAAAAAAGACATTGAACTTTATGTTGCCAGTTGTCCGGTCTGTGCAGCCGCTAAACGACCACCAGGGAAACCGCAAGGTCTATTCCAATCTGTAGCCCGCCCTGTCGCCCCTTGGAAGGAGATTTCTATGGACTTTATTGTCGAACTTCCCGAGAGCCAGGGGCACACCGTCATATGGGTGGTTACTGACTTATTTTCCAAACAAGTTCATTTTATTCAGTGCCACAAGATTCCTTCCACGAAGGCACTTGCTAAGCTCTTCATTTCTCACATTTACCGTTTGCATGGGGTGCCTGATCGCATCATTTCCGATAGAGGTGTCCAATTCACTTCTGTTTTCTGGAAGGAATTTCTTAAGTGCATTGGCTCCACCCACCACCCTCAGACTAATGGGGCTTGCGAGAGGACTAATTCTGTTCTGGAACAATATTTACGTTGTTTCATCAATTATCAGCAAGATGATTGGGTGGACTTGTTGCCGCACGCTGAAGTGGCTTATAATAATTCTGTCCATAGCAGCACTGGATTCACTCCTTTTCGTGTTGTGTCTGGTCAGGACTTTGTTCCTATTCCTGAAGTTCCCCTTGAGCAACCACAAGTTTTTTCCGTCTCTGAGTGGAGTGAGCGATTGAGCCATATTTGGCCTTTGGCATTTAGTACTTTAGATGCTGCGCATCGCGCTCATAAGAAACAGGCTGATAAGAAGCGTGCGCAACCTTACCAGTACAAAGTGGGTGACCAGGTTTATTTATCCACGAAGTTCCTTCAAACTACACAAAAGTCTAAGAAGTTGGGGCCTAAGTACATGGGCCCATTTCCCATCATCAAGGTCATCAATCCTGTTTCGGTTCGTTTGCAACTACCCAAGCATCTCAGCCGTGTTTATCCAGTTTTCCATGTTAACCTCATTAAACCAGTTCATTTCTCATCTTTACGTCCGCCTGTGGCCCCACCACCTGCCCCCCTGTTGATTGATGGTGAACAAAAGTTTGAGGTTCAAGAAATATTAGACTCTCGATGGCGGCGGAATCAGATACAGTACCTAGTGGCTTGGAAGCATTTTCCTCCATCTCATACCGAGTGGGTGGACAAGTCCCATGTCCGTGCTCCCCGACTGCTTCGACAGTTTTATTCTGCTTATCCTGACAAGCCTTGACTTTGTCTCCCCCCCTCTTTTTCTCTTCTGTTTTTTTTTTTAAAAAATTCTTTTTATTATTGTTATTATTATTATTATTATTATTATTATTATTATTATTTCAATTTAAAACAAGTACAATATCTTTCTTTACATGTTATAGAAAATGTATCAGTCAGTCACAAATAAACTTTGGTACATCTCCTCCACAGTCAACAAACATAACTCATATTAACTCAAGTATTTTAACTCAGATATTCATACATATCACCATTGTCATATATCCATTTTCATTTGACTGTAATTATTATTTGAAAATATTGATAATAATAAAAATCTTAAACAATACATGCCCACACCAGTGGGAAAAGAAAAAATCAAAAGAAAAAACAAAAACAAAAACAAAAAAGACAAAAACAAAGGAGACAAAAAGAACAAAAGACAAGGCAGGGAGGAAAAAAAAACAAAAAAGAAAAAAAGAAAAAAAACACAGGTATATATATATATATATATATATATATATATATATATATATATATATATATATATATATAAATAAAGTATATCAGCTGGTTACAATACGTTTTGGTGCATCTCTTCCATTAATTCATATTAATTCAAATATCTTAACTCAAATGTTTACCATATTGACATCATTATACCTCCACTTCTAGTTAACTACAGTTATTTAAACGTCTTTTAACCTTAACTATGCCAAAAAGTTAATTCATAACTACATGCTGACATTTCATTTACTTGTTTGTAAAATCCTCTATTGACATCAAATCCTCATATCCTATTTTAACTGAATATCCATAATATTTAATACCAAGAATTCCATCCTCCATGCAATATCATTTATTATCATTCTCCCTTCTTTGTAGTTGTATCATATATCATAACATTTTCCCCATATTAATTAATATTTAACTGTATATATTTTATTTTATTTTTTAGTAGTGATAATTATTGTGATTATCACAATATTGTAATATAAAGGTTATTATTTATGTGTAGCCCAAAAGTATTTCCAACCTTCCTTTCTCATATCCAATTATTATTTATCATATCAACTCCACATTATATACATTACTATCAATATCAATTATTATTCAGCTATATCTATTACAAATAAGAGTAGTCAGATTTAGCTAATTTTAAGTTGTATTCTTCCATCTGTCAGCCTATGTCTCTCCAATAGCAAAATCTTCTCAATCCTATTGCCATTCGTTGAAGAAATTTACCAAATGTTTTTATAAGCAAGTCCAAACAGGGATATCTTCGCACCTTTTTGCTCAAAATGTCACTGATGAGATAATAATGTTGTCCCAGGCTTGTAAAACTTTTCAAATTGACTTTAATTCTCAAGGGTGGAGTTTTCATTTCTCCTGCGCTCTGTCTCTTAAAATTAATCTTCTTTATAGCTCCCCCACTTTCCAGCATGGCATTCCTTTCTTCCTCTGAGATAGACCAGACGTCATTTCTCACATTTTCCACTTGTATTTCAGGAACATTCAAACATTCAACGTTCTCACCTTTTCCTTCATATTTTAAAGTCAAGTAATCCAATTTTTTTCCAAATTTTTGAAATGAATCAAACAGCTTTCGAAATGCAGAAAGAAGAATCTGGAGTGAGCCCTTAGGAATATATTCCAACGCCATGTTGTGTCGTAGTTAGAATTGCAAGTAAAAACACGCTGGAAGCTGTGCGTTCTTATCTGATCTTAAACACAGCCAAGCAATAAAAGTGTCAGATCGTGAAGGGCTAATTAGTAGAAGGTTAGCTTTACAACCCACTTAGAAAGAATCAAGGGGGGGAATGTCGAAGAATTCCTTGAAGTGTTTAAGAAATAAAGTAACCACCGGCCATAAATCCATTAAAAAAAAAGACCAATTCACCGCTAAGTTCTTCTATTCTTTGGTTTCGATTAGCTTAAATTTTTAGTGCGGACCATCTCTCTTTGAATAATAAAATCAGCTTACCAGATGACATCACTTCTACCATTCTTAGGGGCAACCTCCAGTTTCAGTTAGCATACAGCTAATCCAAAAAGGAATTGGCAGGAGGGGTTAATACCAAGCCCCCCCCCCAGAGACTTTGCGAACGTCTCTGAGGTCACTGGGTCTCCCCTCATCTTTCACTGTCGTCTCCGGGACAGCTAGGGTCCATGACCCGTCCAAAAATCCTTCGGAATAGGGGAATTTCAGGAATAGCCTGAAACTCCGTCTTGTCACTGCTAAGCCCCGCCTTCTTCCCAAGTTCTCTTCTGTTTTTGTTGTTCATCTGTTTGTTTGTGTTTTGTCATTTTCCAGGCCTGAACGCCTTTTTTCCGGAGGACGGCCAGATGTCAGCCTCTGTTTTGCTGTTGCTTCGGCTGACATAAAACGGGGAGGGAGGGCATGGTATTTGGGAGGGGTTACTAATTATGCTGGAGGAAGGTTCTGGAGCTCAGCTGCCTGTCGGACTACGCATGCGTAGGAGATTCCCGCCAGGACTAACGGCACCGACATTCCATCTTCATGATGCCTTTTGAAGTAATCTCACACCTGACACTTGGGAGAATTATGATTGGACTGTAACTGTGATGCCAAGGGGTGGGGAATGGGTTATTCTATATATCAATTGCTTTCGCGCCTAAATAATCAGACTTCGCTTCGCTATGCCTTTAATCATTTATAATTAGTAAAAGTACACTTGATTTCTACTCATGGAGTCTCGTGGTCTTCTTTCCTAATTATCTAATGGAGAGGTTCTGACACCAGGCGAGAAAGGACAAGGGCATGAGTGACTGTGCACAGAGCATCCCGATCCAGAAAGGGTCTCAACTGACGTACCAGGCGAACCTGGTAAAAGGCCCCCCTGGTCACGGCTGTCAGGTGTTCTTCTAAACTAAGCCGTGTACCCAGGAGGACACCCAGATTGCGGGCCCTCTCTGAGGGGGCTAAAATTTCTCCCCCTATCATCAAAGATGGAACAAGATGCACAAATCGGGATGACAGAAATCACAGCCACTCCGTCTTGGAGGGATTGAGCTTGAGCCTGTTCCTCCCCATCCAGATCCGCAGAGCCTCCGGGCATCGGGACATCACGTCGAGGGCATCATTTGGGTGGTTTGGGGTAGAGATTAAAAGTTGGGTATCATCAGCATATTTATGATATCGTACCCCAAAACCACGGATGATCTCACCCAGTGGTTTCATATATATGTTGAACAGGAGGGGTGAAAGAACTGACCCATGGGGCACTCCACAAGTGACGCGTCTCGGGGTCGATCACTGCCCTCCAGTCAACACAAACTGCGATTGATCCGACAGGTAGGAGGAGAACCACCATAAAACGGTGCCCCCCACTCCCAACCCCTCGAGTCGTCGCAGTAGGATACCATGGTCGATGGTATCGAAAGCCGCTGAGAGGTCTAATAGGACCAGGACAGAGGAGCAGCCCCTATCCCGGGCCCGCCAGAGATCATCGACCAACGCGACCAATGCCGTCTCCATGCTGTATCCGGGCCTGAAACCCGAATGAAATGGATCCAAGTAGACAGCTTCATCCAGGGACTGGGGAAGCTGATGGGCTACCACATTCAAAAGCAAAGGTTGGAGACTGGACGATAGTTGGCTAAAGAAGCTGGGTCCAGGGAAGGCTTCTTAAGGAGGGGCCTCACCACCGCCTCCTTCAAGGCGGTGGGAAAGAACCCCTCTCTCATTGGTAATCGCCTGGAGCCAGCCCGAGTCACCTCCCGGGAAGCCAAGACTAACCAAGAGGGACACGGGCCCAGCACACAAGTGGCAGCACTGAGTCTCCCCATAATCCTGTCCATTCCCTCGGGGGTCACAGGATCAAACTCATCCCAGATGGTCTCCACAAGATTCATCCCCATTGACTCGCCCGAATCTACCCAGTCAGAGTCCAAGCCTGTCCAGATCTGAGCGATTTTATCCTGCAGATACTGAACAGATTCTTCAGCCCTACCCTGGGGTCTTTCCCAGCTCCTTGGTTAAGTAAGGAGCAGGTCACCCTAAACAGGTCACCCTAAACAGGGCGGCTGGACAGTTATCTGCGGACACAATAAGAACGGAAAAATGTTGCCGTTTTGCCGCTTTTATCGCCACTAAGTAGGATTTAATATGAATCCTTACTAGTGTTTGATCAGATTCGGAGCGGCTGGCCCTCCAACCACTCTCTAGAAGTATTTTCTGGTGTTTCATCTCCCGGAGCTCCTTGGTAAATCAGGGAGCTACCCGGGATCGGGTCAGAGGTTGCAAAGGCACAACACGATCCAAAGCCCCAGTGGCCGCCCTATCCCAGGCTTCCACTAGGGCTTTGGTCGAGTTGTGAGCAAGGGATTCAGGAAAAGTCCCAAGCTCCATCAGGAACCTTTCAGGGTCCATCAAGTGCCTGGGGCGGAACCATCTAATCAGTTCCACCTCCCTGCGGTGAGGGGTAGCAGTATGGAAGTCAAGCCTGATGAGGAAATGATCCGCCCATGACAAGGATTGGATAGAAATATCCCCTAAATCTAGATCATTCATCCACTGCCCAGAGACAAAAATCAGGTCGAGCGTGTGTCCCCCATTATGAGTGGGGTCTTGAATTAACTGAGTTAGGTCCATAGCCATCATGGAAGCCATGAACTCCCGAGCTGACTCAGATGTCTCACCAATGGAATGCAGATTGAAATCCCCCAGGATCATAAGCCTGGGGAAATCAACCGCCAATCCAGCTAACACATCCAGCAGCTCCAGCAGGGCTGATGAAACGTAGCAGGGAGACAAGTATGTAACAAAAAGGCCCACCTAAACTCCAAAGCCCCATTTCACAAAAAAGGACTCACACCCACCTATCTGAGGCACAGTGACTTCCTGACGTCTGAGACTTTCCCTAATAACCACCGCCACCACCCCCACCCCTGCCCTGGACTCTCAGCTGGTGAAACGCCTGGAAGCCTGGTGGGTATAATTCACTAAGAGGAACACCCCCCTCTTGGCCCAACCAGGTCTCCGTAATGCACGCCATGTCCGCTCTACCCTCTTGTATGAGGTCGTAAATGAGGGGAGCCTTATGTACCATGGACCTGGCGTTAAGCGACACCAGCCGGAGACCAGGGTCCTGTAATCCCAAGCACCCAGGGGTGTGAGAAGGGTGATGAGGGTCAGAATGCGTGATCGCTCTTAAACAGCGAACCCGCGTCCCCCGAACATAATTTGGCCCTCGGCCCCCACCATATCTGCCTCTCCCACAAACAGTAGAAATGGTGGACCCCCCAATAGAATGGCTTAATGTCTCCCCCGGAATCCCAACCCTTCCCAGCACTCCCGACCCGCACCCCTTAGTTAGCTCTGGCCTGTGCCCTGGCAGACTCCCCCCCAAGCCTGTCTGAGCAATCCGTATCAACCCCCCTGCCCTCCCCTTAAAATTTGATTTAAAAACCCCTGTAAAAAACCCCTAAGCAGTCTCTTCTTGGCATGCCATCTCTCGGGATCCCAAAATCCATCATTAAGGAAGCATCTTGATAGGTAAGAAGGCCATCCCCGGTAAAGGGGGAGTTCCCAAAGGGAATAAAGTTCTGTCGCAGTATAGCATAGAGGAGAATGTGGCATCAACCAAATGGGATGACATCATGGGGAGATGGAATGAGGAGATGACATGTCCATGGGGGGGAGCCGACAGTGTTCATGGGGGGGTAGAGGGAAGCTGTTGCTGGGCACACCCACGCCGGCTGTAGAGATCCCAAGCCGGGCGACCCACCGGTGCTGCCGCTGAGCACACCCACGCCGGCTTCAGAGACCCCAGGCTGGGCATTCTGATGACCACACCCACGCCAGCTGTGTTCAAGGGGGGGGTAGCAGAAAGCTGGCACTGAGCCCATCCACGCTGGCTGCAGAGATCCCAAGCCGGGTGCCCCCACATCAGCAGCCACTGACGATCTTCATTCTCTCACTGCCAGCCTCCCCCTTTCACTCACGATGTTCCAGCTACAAAGCAGTAAATCGCAGCTCAAGGGTATCCCCGAGGTCCCAGGAGCTAGACCTAGCTAGACCTGGAACCAACGATGGAATAGGCTACCCCTGCAAGCCCCCAAGAAGGACAATCATCTCCCCGAAGCTCTCCTCAAACACGACAGGACACCATCTTGGGCATGCGCAGAAAGATCTGAGTTGGGCCTAACAACCCTGTGGCCTAAGAACTAAGGGAACAATTTAAAAAAAAAAAGATTTTGTGGAAATAGAAAAGGGTGGGAGCAATATGGATCCCCATAGTGCATTATTCCTTAGGGCAGAAGTCATCATCAAGGAGATGCTCATGGATTACTAGTAACTATAGTATTAAAACATACAATAGATATGTTACTGTTCTGACCCACTCTGGCCTGTGAATAAACCAGAACACAGGCTTGGCTGTTTGCCACTATTTAATTACTAAGATAACAAATCCTTTGGCTGAGGGCCCAGACAACTCACATTCAATAGAATTGCTTGGCAGCAACTTAGATAGTTCAAATGAAGCAACACAGATAATCCCAACGAACAGACACGGCTAGAATATAGACAGATTTTCTTCACTACTAGTTCGAATGATTGTTTCCTGCCAATGTCCCCTCCCAATGCCTCACTTATAAACTCTACTGGGAGGGGCCCATGCACAACCACCTGTGCATAATTATTTTCTATGAGTCTGCCTACGGATTTGCTGCTTGCGTTTCTCAGCCCTTCTCAATCAAGCATCAGGGACAAACTGCCTTTGATCTTCCCCACTGCTCCATGCTTCAGGTACCTCCTGGTGGCCAACCAGCCTCTCTAGTCCCTGCTCTGAGTCTGAACCCTGCACAGGATCCTCCACATCTTCCATGGCAGACTCATATGGTTCCTCACTGTCCAAGTCCATCAGCAGCTCAACCGGCTCCTGCTGGGCCACAACATGTTACTATACCATAACTGAAGCAAAGCTATTATATTATATTCACAAAGATGGAAGACTACAGAAATAGCCATAATGGAGAAATGGCTCATGAAAATGACAGAGATTTGAGAAATGTCTAAAATGACTTGTTTGTTTAAGAAGGAAACAACAATTACTTTTCCAAAGATTGGAAACCTTCTATTTATTGACTAAAAAGTTTTATTTATGGGAAGAAAGGAACCATGATAGATGCTTTGGAAGATGGAAATGGTAATTACTATGATTGTAACTCAAGGGTGGGTTGCTGTTGGCATTACTGCCAGTTTGATGTGTGCGCAATTTTGCTCATGCGTGCGCAGTTGTCCATAAATAGGTCTGTGTATGAGCAAAAAATATAAAAATAAATTAAATTTATTTAATTTAAATAAATTTGTGCAATTAAAATTGTTCTGCACATATGCACATATGCAGAACTGAAAAACAAGATGGCAGCACCTAAGGTGCTGCCCGAAGAACCAGTTCAGGGGTGTGACAGGCCTGGATCGCTGCCAGTTCCAGCAACCCAGGCCCACCCCTGCTGCAAAGAAAATAGCAAGTCACTTCTTTATTTTTCTGTTTTCTTTAAATCTTATATTTTCCAGTCATATTTTTGCATTTACTTTGTAGTATCTGATAGAGATGCAATAGGGCTCACTCCTTGGAAGATCCATTGATCTAATTGCAACAATTTGAAATTTACCAAGCTTGTGGTAAGACAGGTATTACTAATTACCAAGAGGAAGGCAGAATAAATGGAAATGGAAAACATGTTGGAAATGTAAATGCAAATAAATAACTTTTTATCATTGTTGACATGACAAATCAAACATTATTAAAATCCATATTTTAATACAGAAGAATCTTAAATATAGAATTCAAATCACAGACAAGCTTAATGGACAAAAATCTTTTTAAAAATCTGGAACTTTGCTTTTATATATGTTGACAGCAGAAAGAATGCTTTATGTAAAAAAACCTTAATTCCCATGGAAGAATGGCTGAAAAAACTGGTATGAGTAGTGGAGATTGCTAAATTAACTGCTTTAATTAAAGAAAAGAAATATCCAAATATCTTCCTGAATTTTGTGCTTGAGATGGGGAAAATGAAATTTTGATTTTGGATTTTGCAGATGAAATAATTTAGTTGTTGTAGAAATGTACATAGTAAATATATGAAAGTGAAAAGTTGAAGCTGTAATGTTACTACCTATTATGCTAAAAAAAGTTGGAAGTCAATGCTTTTCTTTTTTTTCCCCTTTACCCTAAACTTTGTTCTCTCCTCTCTCTCCCCCATTTTCCCACTATTACCATTTTTGTATATTGATAAACATAATAAAATTATTTTAAAATTCTCTACATATAGGACTTAAGGCTCATATTCTGGGGAGAAGGGGTCCGGCTGTTAGAGAAGTCAAACATTTTTTTCTTATGGTACCCTCTAGATCATGGTGTCAAACTCGATCACATCACAGGCCAGATCATGACGTGTCATGATACCTTTTGGGAGCCAGGCTGGACGTGGCCTGCATGTGATGTTCGACAGACCTCCTCTAAATGTACAGAAGCTCTAGCTTGCAAAATTGCAATCTAAAGCATTTCTGAAGAGCCAGTTTCAGTGGATTTTTGAGAAATAATAAAGAACAAATACAAAACATGCTAGAAAACTCTACTTCAAGACACTAAAGTAGAGAGAGCAATCATTATCAACATAACTCAATAATAATCAGTGAGTCATCTTTCTGTTCTTTGGAGTCTTTGATTAAAGTTTATTAAGCCATGTATCAACTTTATAACATTTCCTGCATTCGGTTTTCACAAACTGATTATTTAAGTGATAGCAAAATGAACTCTTGGTCTTGAACTGGTGCAGCATCAAACTTTTGGTGCCAAATTAAATGGAAGCTGAGATATTACATAATTCAATGACAGCCATTTGTCTGACCTTTGGTGTCATTGGGCTGCAATTTACTAGCGGTTCTCATAATAGCTTAATCATCTGAATAGAGTAATCAGAAGATTTCATGTCATTTTTTTTTATTGCAGCAATGGTTTCTCAAGAGTCAACATCAGCTTGATGGCAGATAATGTGACAATTTACTGAACTATTAAACATTGTTTACATTCATGGAGAGTAAACATTAGACGACACGTATTGCTTCCAGCTGTTACCAAGTATTTTTTCTATGGCCCAGACAGATGGGTGATACATAGTGAGGAGAGGTCACAACTAAAGAAAACACTTTGGGAAGAAGCCAGAATGCTGAGGAACAGCTGTCATTTTTTTCCTCACCAAATAATAAGAATTTTGCTTTGCAAAATTGAAAGATGGTAATTATAGGAGTAGTCGATACAAGGCCATGGGTACTTCCCACAATGCCCATTTAGCTCCCTTTCCCAGCTTACTTAACTTTTTAATACTTTTTAAATTGAAAATGATTAAATAGAAAATTGACCCACAAACAAAATGCCAGTATCCTGTATTACATTCCTTATGGGTACAACTTAGAAGAGTAGTCCCCAACCTTTCTGGTGTGGGGAGAGGGAATGGGTCTTTCTGGCAGGGAGAGAGGGGGTGGATTTGTGTGAAGAGCAGGTGTTTGCGTGAGCAACTCTATGTGTTGAAATGGAGCTGCATGTGCAAGCACTCATGACTTGCGCAAATGGAACTGCACGTGCACACTTGCCTGCCACTTGTGCGGCCCAGTTCCAAACAGGGCATGGCCTGCTAGTGGAGTGCAGCCCAGGGTTTGGGGATCCCTGTCTTAGAAGATAAAATGATAGAGACTTCACTTAGTGTTTTGTTTCAAAACAGGTTCACCTGTCCATTAAAAAAAATGGAAGACTGTATTTCACCCTTTTGCTGACCCATCAGAGAACATCTGAAGTTAACTCTTATTTTGACATTATATAGCAGAAGTTCATTACATTGCAGGAGTAGATGAGCCAGTTTGGAAGAATGGGCTCAGAGACAGATTAAAGGCACATTATTAGAAAAGATATTTAATTGCATGAAAAGTTCTGTGTCCTGAACTTCTTGCCATACTTCACAATACTGCCATTTTATTTAACAAATGTTCTGCCAGATGGATTTTTATCCCATTAGCAATAGCAATAGCAGTAGACTTATATACCGCTTCATAGGGCTTTCAGCCCTCTCTAAGCGGTTTACAGAGAGTCAGCATATTGCCCCCAACAATCCGGGTCCTCATTTTACCCACCTCGGAAGGATGGAAGGCTGAGTCAACCCTGAGCCGGTGAGATTTGAACCGCTGAACTTCTGATCTAGCAGTAGCCTGCAGTGCTGCATTTAACCACTGCACCACCTCGGCTCCCATTATCTATAAGTTACTCATCTATTCATTAACCATGTCTAATTAAGCCCACTTGAGCATGATAGAGCAATTATCAGACAAGATGGGAGGCATAGTCAATGCCGTGCCCCGATTGGAGTCTGACTGAGATGGAAGACAAACAGCTGACAGAGCGTGAGAGAGTGGCTCCATTGGCTGTGTAGGAAACTGGGGAAGGACAAAGTCAGGTAGCTGAGCAGGAAAGAGATAGAACAAGGGAGAGAGGGTTCAGATGAAGACCCAGGCCCACCCCCTTCTCATCCTAGGGGACGCAGGGAAGTATGCAGAAGAGAGCAACATGGGTTGCATGGCTTCCAAGGAAGGAAAGGGCCCCTATTCCCTTCACAAGGCACACCTGGGGATGGAGTTTAAAGGGGAGGCAGTTGGGAGGGGTGTTTGTCAGGAACAAGTGCTGAATTCCTATAGTGTTGAGAGTTGTGGCCTGCATTCCTGGCATTCCCCCAGGCTGTTTGAATTATTTCCGTCCTTCTGTGTGCTTATCTTGTCTTGCTGGAATTATTCTTAGCTTCTATGACTCATTATCTTGCCCTGCTGCAATGATTGATTGCAGTCAGTCTGCTTACAGAGTTTGAACTGGAGTACCTGCAGGTTTGTGGAAAAGCTTTTTCCCAGGCCGGAGAGTAAAAGAGATGTTGGGGGCAAAGTTGGTGCCAATAAATTAACTCATACAGGTTCTCTGTCTATGTTGCCTTCGTGCCACACCCTGGGTCATCACATTCAATCAATCAACCAACCAACCAACCAACCAACCAACCAACCAACCAACCAACCAATTAATCAATCAATCTTTGACCAGTTTTGTTGAATCTACAGATAACTGTTTAATGAGTACAAGTAGTCCTTGACTTACAACAGTTTATTTAGTGACCATTTGAAGTTACAACAACACTGAAAAAGTTACTTAGGACCATTTTTTACAGTTACAACCTTTGCAGCATACCCATGCTCAGGTGATGAAAATTTAGATGCTTGGCAACTGGTTCATATTTATGACCGTTGCTCTGTCCCAAGGTCATGTGATCACCTTTTGCAGCTTTCTGACAAGCAAAGACAATGGGGAAGGAAGATTCACTTAGCAACTGAGTTACTAACTTATCAACTGCAATGATTCACTTAACAACTGAGGCAAGGAAGATGGTAAAATGGGGCAAAATCCCCTTAATAAATGTCTCACTTAATAACATAAATTTTGGGGTCAATTGTGGTCATAAGACACTTAACAACAGAAATGTTGTGGTCAATTGCGTAATTATGTAATTATGTTACATGATTTTGCATCAGAATATGTGTCTGAGATCTTGACTGCAGAATTTCATTAAGGTTGTATTATTGAGATATGTTTCAATTTGCTTCGGTAGTTCCCTTCCTTTTGGTGCTCGTTGAGCATTCTTTTTGAATGTAATATATATCCAATCAATGAAAATACTGTATTAGAGATACAATATTAACTGACTGAAGAACAGATAGAAAAGAAATCTTATATGAAATAAGACTGTGTAGCTGGAGAGACAAATAAACCTAATTTATAAGTCTGCTGAGTGTTCCTTTTACCTTGCAGAAGATTCTTTAAAAAATACATTTAAAAAAATGTTTTGCCTAAGCATAAAAGCCTCTCATTTCAAAACTCAGATATAGGTTCCAAATTGTGGTTATTATTAATTGTAAGGCAGAATGAATTGCATATAAAGCTTTAAATTTTAAACTAGCAAGCAGCCAAATGAATTTTTTTCACTGAGGGCAAAGTAGAAGAACTGTCTATTAATGGGTAATAAGCAGGGGAGAAAAAGATGCTTACAGTTTAAGCTCTATTTTCACCATAACCTTTACTTACAGATTTTATACAGAACTTTAAAAAACAGTTTAGGAAATCTAACAAATGAAATGTTTAGTTTAGTCAAAAAAATTAAAGAACAGAGAAGGATCTATCCTATTTCATTAAGTTAGATAAAATCCCAATTTCAAATACAGAAAGGAATAAGGAAAAATATCTGCATTATTTTTGGATTTCTGGCTGAAATCATAATGCTTATGATGCCAGATATCATAATCCAGGTGGACTTACCTTTTTAACAGTTGTATCATATGTTGGCTTATTCAGCAAGCCCTATTCCCATGATGGTGAACCTATGGCACATACGCCACAGGTGGCACATGGAGCCATATTTGGCGGCATGCGAGCCGTCAGCTCCAGTGCGCATGTGCGTATCAGCTAGTTGATTTTCAGCCTTCTGGAGGGCCGGGGGAGGCTGTTTCTCTCCTCCCCAGGCTTTAGGAAAGCCTCTTGGGGAGGACCTCCAGTGGGAGTTTTCACCTCCCAAACTTTCACCTTGTTCCCAAACTTTCCATTGGCCTGTTGGGACTATTTTTCACCCTCCCCCGGCTTTAGGAAACCTCCAGAGCCTGGGGAGGGTGAAAACTCCCTCCCCCGGTGGTGCGGTGGTTGCACACACATGCACAGGGGGCAGGGCACATTCCATTGCGGGTGTGGGCATGAGTGCGTGATAGTGCACACCCACACAATTTTGGCCCGCCTTTACAAAAGGTTTGCCATCACTGCCCTATTCTGTCTGAAAATTTAAACAAAGTTGAATGTTGCTATCCTTATATGTTTTCATAAGGGACAAACAGATTTTCCTGGCTTCATTTCCTCTTGTATCGAGTGTCCCCTTTTCACATCACTTGTCTCCTTAGCATGTGGCGAGACTGAACTGAGAAAATAGGAAGTATTTATTTTCTTCACCAATTCCTCCCTGTTGAGAATTATCTTCTGAATAACAGGCCCTCTTGTTCTGCCTTTTGACAAATGAAATAGTCAATAACATTAAGATTGTTAATGTTACAATCTTAATGTCTTGGCAGGATTAGATTCCAAGACATGTCAGGATAATTGAAATCTCTCATTTGCACTATTCCACAGTAGGGCCAGAATTAAACAGGGGGTGTGGGAATTGGCAAGATATCTAAATGACCTGATCTCCCCAAAACAAAGAATAGCTTTCTTCAGAGCCAGATTTAACATTCTCCTTTCAGCACTCCTCCAGGGCAGGTATAAGAGAACACCTATAGCAGAACACGTTTGTATATGTGGTAAAGGAGAAGTGGAAGATAATTCACATGTTCTATTACACTGCGAACTATACAGAGCTTGTAGGTCTGCACATATTCTTCCCTTATTAGAGAGATTGCCAGGGAGGGCAGACAATGTTTATCTAGGCTTTCTCCTCCAGGACACTAACCCGGTTACCACATATGCAGTGGCAAAGTTCTGTGCTGCTGCAATGTCCATAAGAAAAAAAATGACTAGAGAAGTATAGTACCATCTTGTACCAATTATTTGGACATACCTTTAACAATCTTTGGACCATTATGTTATTATCCACTTTTAATGTCAATACTTTTTAATTATATTTTAATGTTAGTATTTTTTGATATAGTGTAAAAACTAATGTGTATTGCTGGTCTTTGACCATAATAAAGATTTTACTTTACTTTACTCATTTGCACTATCATATGTCTCTTAAAAATGTAGTTATTTCCTACAAAAGGATTTTATCCAGGCCTAATGCCAGTCCAGTGAGTCTATAATAAATTCCCACTTTTTTATTTTTTATTTTCACCCAACCATGTTCAACTAGATTTTTATGATTTGATTCCTGATTGTTAAAACACACACACACACACACACACACACACACACACACACACACACCAATATTTCTCAGATACCTTCATCCTCATGAATAAATTTTAGCCTCCCAGTATTATGTGCCCATCCAGAGTATGTCATAAAATTTCAGTGAAGCATGCATGTTTTTCTTCCCAAGTTAGATTATCTGTTCTTTTCCTGTTTATTTCTCATTCATCTGAGTTCAAGTTGCAAGGAACTCACTGTTGCAATTTCTATGGCTTCTCTCCTCTTCACCTCCTGCTTCTTCCTTTGAGTTCTGTTTCCTAGTCCTTGGCTGCAAATTCAGTTCTGGGCTTCTACCCTTCTCATGAGATTGACAAAATAATTGCCAAACATTTCATTCCAAGCCATCATACTACTAAGATTTTATCTCTTTTCCAACCATAATAATCACCTCTTGTCTTTCTCACCTCTTATTTTCTGAGAATGAAAATAAACTTTTATGATTATTTATAATTATTTTTATAATTATAATAAAGCCCTCTTTACTCATTCGCTTACATTTTAAGAACTATATGCAGATTTGTTCTCCTTTTCTTCTCACTTTCCTATAATTTTTTAAAATTGTTATTCTGTGATTGCTTAATACACAGCACTTTTAACAGTTCACAATTGAACATTTTCTTTTGAAGACCACTTCTCTATTAGTTCTACTTATAGAAATACTGTGTTAAAGTATGAGTAATGGAATATGTCAGTTGAAAGAATCTACAGTTTTATGACCAAATGTTTTATGCCTAAGGCATTCTCAGAAAATTCATCTCTCATTTTTTTCCAAAAGCATCTAATCCTGTGGTCAATAATCCAACTTTGTAGTAAAGCTTCTCTCGGCTTGCTTTTCTGCATGCCTCTAAGTGGAATCCTGTGCTTTAAATTTGCCTATTAACATGATGATTTTGAGAATTATGGTCTCAGAGACATCATTTGTGCTGATCTTCATATCTCCATTGTCCCTTAACAATAGCAGTTAACAATAACTCTTGGGATTCATATGGTGTGCAAGGCTGGTGGAACCAGAGATCTCAAAGAGAGATGCATAAGTAGTTTCCCTAGAGTTTGTTTAATATGAAGATTGATCCTAATACTCCCTGAAATTTACTGGTTTTAAAAAAGTGTCATTTTGGTCTGTCTTTCTCTATTTTGTGAAAAACAACTGATAAAACACGCTATTAATATAAGCCTAGAGAACCAGATTGGTGTAGTGGTTAAGGCACCAGGCTAGAAACTAGGAGATTGTGAGTCCTGTCCTAGTGCCAATTCAGCTGGTTAATTTTGGCCAGTCGCTCTCTCTTAGCCCTTAGCTCTTAGTCAATGGCAAACTATTTCCAAAATCTTGCCAAAAAAAAAACCCCATACCACCCAAGCAGTTACTAGTCATCTATACTGGTCTGAAGACACATATCCCACACCCACACACCTCACACAAATGTGATTTAAAAACTGAGGCCATGATTTCAAAGCAAAAACCTCTTTTGCTGGTTTAACTATTCACAACAGTTGAGTACTTAGAGACTGTCACCACCACTGGAATGCTCCACACCAATGGAGAAAATCTAAAAAAAAATTGTGTTACTCACAACTCACTGGTGTGTTATGTGATAGGCAAATGCCAATCCATCTTAAATCTAAGATTTACAAAACAACCATATGCCCTGTTGCACTGCATGGCACTGAATGTTGGGCAGCAACAACAGGGACCGAAATCTATCTCCATGCCATGGAAATGTGAATGCTTCATTGGATATTGGTCATCTCCTTTCATGACCACATCACAAATTACACCATTCCACAACATTTTGGTGTAGCACCAATTATAAAGAAGTTGAGAGAAGGCTGGATCTGCTGGTATGGACATGTCCTGAGAGCAGCACCTTTCACCATTGCCAAGACTGGCCAACGGCATGTGACCTTGCAGACACCCAAAACAGAGATGGCAAGACACCATCAACAAAGATATGCAAGCCAAGGGCCTGCACCCTGGAGACTCAGCTGACCATGCAAAGTGGTGTTCAGTGATCTGAAAAATGGACCCTGCACTTGCAAGAATACACTATGAAGAACAACTATTCATAACAGTATTTAGAGTCTGCATATTAGTAAGCAAAACCTAATATATGGTCTTGCAGGCAATTCAAGTTCTAGCTTCCATCCCTTATATATTATGTACTATGGATAACTGTTGGGGTAGTCTTATCAACACCATCCTTCTACTTCTGCTAAAGCTGCTATGGGATCAGGAGTGTTGGCACTTATTGCCAAATCTAGTGAACTCAAGAGGGTTATAACTTGCACATTTTAAAGAAGTGACTGATAGAAGAATAAGTAGCAGGTTTTATTCAGGCATATAAAACAACAGGAAGTCAACTGCCACTAGAAAAAAAATAGTTGTATGATTGTTATCACAGTGAGCCCATCTTCTGGTTTAGCTCACAGGCATCCTTTAACTCTTTGGTGTGTTTTAAAGATGTGATATCCAAGAAGGATTCTTAAATGATGCAGTCTTTGCTCTAATGGAGCACTTCTTTCCTCAGTTTAAATAATGCTGCTCTGAAACTGAAAGGCTTTTTTAAAATTGCTTTTAAATTTTCATGCATTTCTTGCCTGCTGTGAATATAAACTAAAGCAGCTACTTATTTTAAACACAGGATGTGAATATATAATTGCTAGGACATGATTTTAAATATTCCACATTATTACTTCATCTTATGACTGATTTATTTTAACTCAAGCAGTAACATCATGTATTTCCTAATGTAAAACCAAGGCAGTTCACAATCACTGCATATCAGAAAGGAGGAGAGCAAGAGAACCACGGGGCTTTGGCATTGTAGCTCACAGTTAATTCATAGGATAGTCTGGAAGCCTCAAAGTTATTTTCCCACAAGAAATCCAGCATTCTTGTGTCCACACCTCTCTTATGGGGACATTTCACCTGGCCTTTTCTCCAGTTACAGAATTCCCACATCTCATGTTGCCTTTTTAGTGATAAAAAATTTAGAAGTATATTACTTTGATGCTTGTTCCTGTATGTTTAGGTTTCAGTGTATGACTATTTAAACCTCTCTTGAGTGATAGACCAATTTCATTAAAAATACACAATCAAACGTTACTGGGGGGGATTATAAAAATTCATTTTTTTAAAATAGTGCATGCATGATTTAATTAAACATTTGAATATGAAAAGCAACTCCAGTGAAAAATGAGGTAAATTATGAGGGGTGTCAAACTTGATTTCATTGAGGGATGCATCAGGGTTGTATTTGACCTCAGATGCCATAGTGGGCATGGCCAGCTTGATATCACTTGTGTTGAGAGCATCTGTGGTGGCTTGAGCATTCTGCTAGTGAAAATGGGCTCCCGAGCTGTGTTTTCAGCTGTGATGGCCTCCTGCCACCCTCTGCCAGCAAAAATAAAGCTTGAGGAGGCTAATGCAGCTGAAAATATAGCCTGGGAGAGCCACATGTGGCCCTCTCGAGCTCTGTTTTCACTGACAGAAGCACTGCAGGCCGGTCCTTTGCTGTTTCTTGGGCGGCCCTGCAGGCCAAATCTAAACACTCTGTGGGCCAGCTGGCCCGCTGGCCTTGAGTTTTACACCCCTGCTATACAGTTATTTAAATCTTGGCTATCAAATTAAAAGACATTCTAATATAAAATTACAAAGGAAAATACAAGGCTTGGAGAAGAGAAAAAGATGGCACTGGACTGCTCCAAAAGAATAATTTGGAATATGGAAGAGATTGATTGGTGGATTATGTTGATTTTTAGCCACAACATAGATTTTCTCCAAAACCAGAATATTCTAAAATAACATCATGTTGAGACCTAAGATGCATGAAAGGCTGAAGTACACTTATTTTTAAAGCTTATTTTATGTAAAAGAAGAATGAAAGCCACTGAGTTCCTTTGAACTAGAGTGACGTACAAAGTAAAATAAATGAAATGAAATATCAAATGTGTCACTATTCATACATTAAATCAGCCTGATAACAGAAAGTCATATAGTAATAGAATATATGCATGTTCCCATATTATATGTTTCCTTAACATTCTCATTTTTCTAAGATATTGCCTTTGGTAGTTAAAAATTTAAGATTAACAGTTACTTGTTCCAGTGAAGTGCCAAAAATTATATAACAACCAGGTGGTATTCACTTACCTTCCCTACCAATTTGCAAATGTGAGCATGTCCACGCATGTGCATGCACTTTGGCTAAAAAAGAGCCTAAATGGGATTCCCTAGAGCTGGGATGGGGTCAGGGGGTGTGGCCACCCACTATTTCCAGTACCGGTTCGGGCAAACCAGTCCAAACCAGCAAAATACTACCTCTGATCACAACCATTTTACAAATTCTATTGTGTTAGATACATAGCTCAGAAACAAAATGGACCATGGAAAAGGATCCCAAATGACGAAAATCTGCCAGCATGCAATAAAGATTTTTTAAAAATCCTTTTAAAGAGAGAATATAAAAGCAAAATAAGGAAGCAACTTGTTGATTATTTCATAGTCCCAGGGTGAAATTTTCAGGTACAAACTAAAATACTTTTGTGACATCTACTATCAGCATGACCATTTCTTTTGTCATGTTAAGATTGCCTTTGGAAAACCGACAGTTTTGGCTGGATTGAAAGGTGCTTTCCCATGAATTACTGCAGAAATCAACAAATATGTTCACTTTGGGATTATGGAAGACTTACTCCAGCAGATGTGCCCAATATTATGCCTTTTTAGAATAGATTTTTAGGAAGTAAGGCAGACAGGGGAAAAAATAATTAAGCATGACCACTTACTGTATCCTTGCATCACCCTGTGCATAGTGCTTTCCAGGGCCAAAAGCCATACTTAATGTAGATATTGAGTAGGAAGTTCCTGTTCCTATTATCTCATATCTACAAATTGAACCTTATAAAATGTTACCGTATTTCTGTGAAAAAGAATAAAAGTAGAAATTTGTCCCAAAGCCCATTCCAAGCTATGAGAAACTATTTCCAGTTTTCTCCACCTTAGTACCTATCTTGAGGGTTGAATTATTTGAAAATAATGAATTTATATAATAATTTCAAAGCATTCCTATCAAATGTGCTGTTTCAAGTGAATTAAATGTAATGAGTGATACTATCTACTTTCTCTTTCATGTACAGAAGCCTTCTTATCTAAATAATTAAATGAATTCAATGTGTTTTGAGTGAGGTTATTTAGCAATTCCAAATTTCTTATGTTACATCAATATTAAACATTAATTACTTCACAAAATTAAAAGAATGGAGAATAATGAATTAAAGAGTCATTGGACAAAAATAATCAGGATTCAGTCTATGACAGTTTGCATCATGCATAACGATTGCTAAAGCCCAACACATTTTTTTGCAAAATTATGTTAATCACATTAACATCTTCATTTGAAAAATTATAGTAACAAAGAGCTTTAGATTACAATTATGGTGCTGCTATACTTCCTTCCTTTAAAAAGAATTATGGCATAGCTCTTCTTCTCCTTCTCTTTCTCCTCCCCCCTCTTCCTCCCTCCTTCTCTTTTTGAAAGCCTCCATCTTTAGCCTGGCATTTTGGGAACATCCTTTATCATAAGAAAATACAAGTAGGATGGTTCCAATTGCATAAAAAAGAAGGACTCTTCTCTCAAAGTATTATCTTAATGGCCTTCAGGCCACCTCCTATGGTACTACCATCTCAATATCTCCCACAATAGATGGTAACCTTTTGTCTGAGTCTGGCATAACTTCCATAGTTATTTATTGTCTTTCCTGCCCCTCCCACTTTTCAAACATTGCTCATATTGCTTGCATTGAGTATCCCAAATGTCTATCAATCTACGGTGCCTGTAATTTGATTTGTCCCCAATGCCTGCTTCTCTGAGCCATATGTTGTCATCTCCTGTCCCTGTATCTCCTGCATTACGATTGGGATGACTTATTCCCTACTTGGATCGGGGCGCACTTCAAACAGTCACTCATGCCCTTGTCACCTCAAGGCTGGATTATTGCAATGCGCTCTACATGGGGCTACCCCTGAAAAGCATTCGGAGACTACAGCTAGTCCAGAATGCAGCCGCGCAAGTGATATTGGGTGTACCAAGATACACCCATATTACACCTATCCTTCGTGAGCTGCACTGGCTACCAATTGGTCTCCGAACGCATTTCAAGGTGTTGGTCATTACCTTTAAAGCCCTACATGGCTCAGGACCAGTGTATTTGCGAGACCGCCTACTGCCACATACCTCCCAACGGCCGATAAGATCCCACAGGGTGGGCCTCCTTAGGTCAGCTGGCGGGGCCTCGGAGGAGAGCCTTCTCTGTGGCTGCTCTGACCCTGTGGAATCAGCTACCCCCAGAGGTCCGGACCTCTCCCACCCTCATGGCCTTCAGAAAAGCTGTTAAGACCTGGCTGTTCCAGCAGGCCTGAGGCTGTTGACCTTATTATGTAGGGTCCAGCCCCAATCACAACATATGCATGTTGGAGAAATTTTAAATTTTTTATTTTTATTTTGTTTGTTTTCTTTTCTTGTTCTGTGTAAGTCGCCTGGAGTCCTCCAGGATTGGGCGGCCTATAAATTTAATAAATTGAATTGAATTGAATTGAATTCTGAGTCCAGGATAGACCTATTAATCACTAGATTAATTATTTTCTTTCTTTTGTCCCAAAGGAACAAGTAAAAATGTGCAAGTTAGGGTCTTAGGGTAGTTGACATCACCATTACAGCACTTGCTGAGTCTCATATCAACAAATGGAGTTTGAACTTCCCAAAAGGTTTTAAATGGGGGCAGAGTAGTTTAGAATCAAGAAGGATCTCTCAAATTATCCATTTCTATGTTTTTTGTCCTCATGTCCTCCATCCAGCAAGTTTAAAATACAATATTGTCTCGCGCTTTGAGCATCTTGGTTTTTTTTTGTTTTTTATTTCTTTTGCACAATAGTCATTTAAACTTTCATGTATTGTTACCTTGTAAATTATCTTATTTCTTTTTCTCATCCATTAACCGACTCAACAATCTAGATCTACATTAATTATTTTTTTGTTTCCAGCAATTGACTTCAAGGTAATCCCTTCAAATCTATGATCACTGTAGTCTGCAGATGACATGATTCATCAAATATTTACTTGATGAAATTTTGTATTTCATCTATATATGTATTTCAAATACATATGTATTTGAAAGTATTTGATGGAAAAATAATCAAATTGAAAGCCAATCTTTTTAAAGGTGGAAAAAAGAATTTCATATACATGCAGACTTAATCCTTCCTTCCTCTATTGTTTTTGCCATGGATGTCAAGAAATTTAAACATATAATGTGTCTATAATTAATGTAGAAAAATCATCACAACTTTTGGATTTTTTTTTAATGATCATAAGATTATGTTGACAAGATTATGAGACCAATGTGAAAGTAAAGACTGTTTCTTTTATGCAAGGAATTATACAGGGAAACCTGATGTCAAATTGTACATAGTTTTTTTTTGTCCAAATTAAAGGAAATCTATACTGTTCCAGTTCAGGGAATATCACTGTCTGGACTGGTATAAACCTTTTTTCCCCCCCTACTGTCCGAAGGAGAATTTTATCTTATAATTGAACATTGTTAGTCTTAAAATGTCCTGCTATCTTCTACAGCAAAAGTATTGATTTTCACAAGTGCTGCTTTTCAAGAGAATGCTTTGTCCCCAAATATTATTAGTTTAAGACTTAATCTTGTTTTTCCTCAGTTTTCTAGCCAAAAGTGGAGAATGAAGATCTATATCACAAGTTTCTTTTTCCTCCACAACTCTTTACAAATTATAATCACAAGATGGTATGATTCTTGTATGTAAATTTAACTTAACAGAGCTGAACTTTATAATTCTTTCTTAGTTGTCATCTGTTTGATGTTTTATTCTTCTCTGAATATGATTTAGACTATAATTACAGAGAAATACTTTCTGCAATATTTCAAACTCTTCTTGAAGTTTTAAAGCTGTCTTTTTTTAAAAAAAATGTATTTTACTCAGCTATTGGTGGTGGTTTTTAATTATAATCAACTATGAATATATAAAAACAATGATAACAACCATTATATGTAATTTATATGACACCATTCCTAGCTTTATTATCATGAAATTTGTGATAATGAAATATTTTCTGTCACTTTACAGTAGCAATAGCAATAGCAATAGCAATAGCAGTCAGACTTATATACTGCTTCATAGGGCTTTCAGCCCTCTCTAAGCGGTTGACAGAGTCAGCATATTGCCCCCAACAATCCGGGTCCTCATTTTACTCACCTCGGAAGGATGGAAGGCTGAGTCAACCCTGAGCAGGTGAGATTTGAACCGCCGAACTGCCGAACTAGCAGTCAGCCAAAGTAGCCTGCAGTACTGCACTCTAACCACTGTGCCACCTCGGCTCACCGAATTACTCATTGTAGTAATTATTACTTAGAGCCATTTGATGCATTGTAGTGCTTCAATGATAATTTCAGTGATGAAATCATATACAGAACAAACATGTTTAATTATTCATATCAAGTTGATTTCAAGGGAAATATAATTCATAAGGCTGATCAAACACAGGCAACACCTGGATAATTGAAAAAGTCAGATAATAATGACATAAGGCTTCCCAGCCTGTAAGTAGAGAGGAGAGCAGAGCAAAGACATTGTTCTGCCCTAGCCATCCCCAAAAAACACAACGCAGATCCCTGGTCTCGACAACACCCCTTTTATTAAGCAAATGTGAATTCCTCTCATTCGCATTCAGCAAGCCTTGGCAAACACTCCTTCAAAGGAATATTTATGACTACAGACCTTATCTATTTTGGAAAGCTACCATGTAAATATTTTACAAATGGGGTGCTGTGCAAGGAAAGACTGGCCCAGAGTCTCAGATTCACGGACAGATCTTCACACTCCTGAAACGAATCTAACAACCATATAAATGAATTGTTTCTTGCAAAATCCCCACCTTTCGTTCCTCTTTTATTTACTGGCCATTCACCATCCACCTGTGGCTTTACTCCCAAGTTAATCCTGATTTCTTAGCTGTTCTTTTCTTCTGGCAGCTCTGTGCATGAGCACACTGGGATCATGCTCCAGCTGTTCCTTTGCTTCACTGCTGTCTAGCTCCAAAGGCAGCTAAGAACTGTCCCATCTCTGCCTCTGATGCAGAGCCATTGTCTCAGCCTTCCCCAGCCTCCAGGACTGGCCCATGTTCCTCCCCAACCTCCTCACTGTCCAACTCTACTGCCAGCTCTGCTGGTGGGCCACAGACATCTTAAGAGGCTTATTGCCCAAGCTATGGGGTAAATCTCTTGATTTGTGGCCTCAACCTGATTTAAGAGACAGCCTGACCCATGATCCTTTGTCGTTAAAAGCAATTTTCTGCTCTCTGGCTGTTATGTGACTCTCATTTGTGAATTTTGCTCATGAAATTCTGACCTTTGGATTGACTGACAATCCTGACCTTGATCATAGATTGCATACTGCTTTGGATTGCATTCCTTATCTGGCATTACCTTTTGGCCTTGAATAAATTGCTAATTCCCATAGCAACTGTATGAATGAGTGTTTAACTGAAGCCAGAAGCAGTATAGATGGGAAGAATAACTTTTTTTGTAAAGGAGTTTTGACCCACTAATTTCAAAAGTTTATAAAGTTTGTAAATGGAACTACGTTATGACTTTAAAAACTATGTACAACTGTGCCACATTCAGTTGAGAAATTTTAGAGAGAAAGGAAATTAGTACTAGCTAACTCCGCACAAACTCCTAGCACTTACAATGAAAATTAAAATATCCATGATGCTACATAGCAAATATAATAGCAATAGCAGTTAGACTTATATACTGCTTCATAGGGCTTTCAGCCCTCTCTAAGCGGTTTACAGAGTCAGCATATCGCCCCCAACAATCCGGGTCCTCATTTTACCCACCTTGGAAGGATGGAAGGCTGAGTCAACCTTCAGCCGGTGAGATTAGAACCGCTGAACTGCAGATAGCAGTCAGCTGAAGTGGCCCATAGTACTGCAATGTTTATAGTTATCTCTAAAAAAAAATCAATATCAGCATCATAACTAACCAAACCAGCCAATTCCTACCAATCATCACCACTTTTTCAATCTCATAACAATGATACAGTACAACCACAAACTCATTAGCAAATGCATTAGGATGACAACCATCAAACACTGATGGTTCTAAAGCAATTTGAGTCCTAATGCTTTTGGAAAGAATGTCATGTTGGGACAAGCTTAATATTCAAAGGGACAACATTACATAACATCAATTCCCTAACAAATGTCTCCTGACTTTGGCCCTTTAACTGTAGATGGACAGTTAAAAAATGTGAAATAATAAAATGTCACAGAAAAGTGGGATTACCAGTTGCGGTTCCTCTAGTAAGGGGCTGGACCAATTCTTCTCCAATTCTAATTCTGGTGTCTAACTATAAGTCAGTAAAAATCTAATCCAATTCCATGAAAGTTTAATCAGAATATAAATCAAGCATGCAGGGGACTATTCCATTTATTGTTGTTGAGGCAGCAAAAAACAAAACTAGGAGAAATAAGCCATGGGAGGCAATAAGCCCTTTGATCAAATGAAATCAATTAAACCACAGGTATATAATGCAAATTGTATTAACTGTTTTCTGAAAAGGCAAAGAAAAACTGGGAATGCAAACAAATTGTCCCAACTTCATCTAGTATATTATACTAGTTTCCGCAAGAAAAGAACACTCATGCTTATAATGGCCAAGCTTTTAAACAAATTTAATCACATTTACATAATTACATGTTTCAATCTTAAGTACACACTCTCCCCACAGGAACTCAGGGTTAAACTTTTTATTGTGTTCTAATTGTTCAATAGTATATAGCTGACAATTTATGAATTTTAAGCAACCTAAAAACATTTACTAGAAAGGAATTTTTATGGTCTAAATATGCTCCTTAAATCAGTTGACTCCTACTTAAATTTTATATTTTTCTTTGTATCTTTGTGACTGTGCAAATAATCAGCTCACATATTTAAAATAATGTACATATTTAAAATAGCAAGAGCTAATATAATGTACTAGGCAGCTGGATTCAGATTTTACCCTGAGGTCACTTAAATGAATTTGTCATGTTGGTAAATCTCATTATGGTAAGTATTGTGTGAAATAATCCTCACTTATAATTTATGCTAGAGGGAGGGAGGGAGGGAGGGAGGGAGGGAGGGAGGGAGGGAGAGAGAGAGAGAGAGAGAGAGAGAGGGAGAGAGAGAGAGAGATCCAACTGTCACTATAATATTGATATTTCAACACTTTTGCTTTCTAAAATTCTAGGAATACATTACATGATGCTCCTTTTATACAGCTAGCATTTGTGTAAAATAAAATGAATGCAGTTGATCCCAACTGCCTTTAACCCCTATTATCATCCAATTGAAGCCATAACTACAGTATTTCATATGTGCCTTTTGCACTACACAAACAAAGGTTCCCTATATTTAAGTGAGATTTTTTTCCCCCTATGAGACAAGACAATGTGGTTTTGGAATGCAAAAATGCCTTCCACATTTGTCTTTTTATTTTAAAATTATATGAATACATGTATTCAAAAAGTGAATGACTCTCAATATAATTTGAGTATTTATGACATTTTTTTGATAAATAATGCAATGGGACAGGTGGTTTGTTCTTCAGATTGTAATAAGTGGGACTGCAGTGAAATGACTTAGCTTGCAATTCTCTAGTTCAGATTTAGCCAACAGTTGGAGTACTCTTTAATTTTCCTCCCCTTCTTTTTCCTCTAAGAATTGAGTTGTGTTTTTCATTTCTTCAAGACTTGGGTGTTTGTCATGTCTTCTTATGAACTGATAATAATGTCTGGTCTACACAATCAAATTGAATATTATACATAGTGACTCTCCATACATAGATATTACAATTTTGTTAGCTTAAGACTGAGAATTAAGATGAAAAGAGGTTTTTTTCATGATTAACAGCAGTAATGGACGCAATGACCATTCAACAAAAGAAGCATCTCTTTGTCATTTCTTCACAGTGTTACCTGGAAAAGTCCACATCCTGGATGTATCAACATACTAATTAAGCTCCTAGAAATTATATTTGCAAATAGCTTCTTTACATAAATAACTTTATATAAATATCTTAACATTGAAAAATGATGACAAATTTCTAATCAATTTTCCAAGCGAATGTGAGATTCGTGTTCTCGATGATCACTTTCTAGCATTTTCCAAAGTTTAAAAATTATCTTAAGCTCACCTACACTGTGTAAACAAAACTTGGCAGCCTATTGCTTTCCTGTAGGTTATGAGCCAAGAAAGCATTATATAAGTCAGAACTGTACTATCAATTCAACATTTTAAATAACAGCTTTGTTGAGAATAATGAGATGAGGTAAGTGAGGCAGTGTAAGGTGATTGGGGAGGGGCAGGGTTAAGTGTTGATATTCCTTTAGCTAGGAATGACTTTCAAGTACGATAAGTGTAATTTGAATATTACACTTAAGTAATATTAATAACTCAGTTCCTTTCGAAAAAATGAGTGTCACAAATTGGATTTTTATAATTATGTAAACTGCTGTACAAAAATGAAGACTGCAGATGAACATTAATGTGGATTTTTTTTAAAGCAGCTAATGCTTGAGATAAAATATTTCCATTTTAAAAAGTTAATTTGGGGAGGAGGAAACAATGTAGATGTGGGAAAATAGAGTGAAAAGAATGACTGGAAACTATTATCTTGATTCTGTTTCAAATAAAATTGAACTCTGAGTAATCTAGGGAGATTGATATTCATACCAGGCAAACTTGTGTAGCTTCTTCCTTAGATTAATGTTAGAGTACCAACAGCAAGCCTATCCTGTTTCTGGAATGATAAGAGAATAAAGAAATAGAACAAGACATAAAATGTCTTCTAGCTACTGCTATATGCAGATATTTGGCATTTCCGAGGAAACAATGCTGCAGCATCACCTGTGCTACATTTCCCAGCTCCAAGCGTGAGAATGGGATTCAGATGAGGCAGTCACCTGAGCAGCAGCAACTGCTGAGAGAAGCCGCTGCCGGGGAATTGTCCAGCATTTCAGCATCCCAGCACTTCATTCAGCAGTCCTGATTCCATGTGAAGAGAATGCAAACGGCTGCACAAACAGATGATAGCTTCTCCTTAATCAGTAAGGTAAGGAATTTGAAAAGGTTATAAGTGTTAATGAAGAAATTGTGCTGTGATGATAAACCATCTGAAAGATAATGTCTGTGAGTGAATAAGGTATCAGTAGCAGTGTATGTAGGTAGAAGAGAGTTTGACTTAGAATGTTTCGTTGACATGAGCCTTTGAATTTAGTCACATTATCTTGCAGTAGCAGGGCTTTACATATAATGTAAACATCTGTGCATTATACAAGAAAGCAGAGTTAATAAGACAAAGGAATTATGTGCTTAATTATAATTACATCACGCATTCCCTGACAATGTCACTTCATTCTTAAAGAGATTTTGAAACTTAAATGTAAATATCATTTTCTTTAGGTTATTGGATGAACGAAGAGGTTCAAGGTATAAACTGAAAAAGGCATGTTGGAAGAACTGTTTAACTGAAGGACTATATTATCAGTAAAAAAATGGACTAGGAAAGGTCACTTACATGAAAATTGGCTGATCCCAAAAACTGTAAGAATGAAGTCTGTGACACATATCTCCACTTCCAAGAATTGCAAATGGATTGTTCCCATCAGCAAGAATTTAGAAAACAACGGTACCAACTAGAAATATCTAAACTAAGCAGCATCTCTCTGAGTAAACAGATTAGTTTAGACATGAATAATTTTCTCTTCCAACCTGAGCTCAATGCTTCCTGCGCTGATATAGATGAGACTTTCTATAAGACTGAACACCACACATACAATACATCAACCCCTCAACTGATTCCCAAGTTTTATATTGCCGTGCCTATCATCTACTCTATGATCTGTGCTGTGGGGCTTACCGGAAATTCTGCAGTCATTTATGTTATCTTGAAAGCACCCAGAATGAAGACAGTCACTAATATTTTCATCCTAAATTTGGCAATTGCTGATGAGCTGTTTACATTGGTGCTTCCTATCAATATAGCTGACTATCTGCTGTTCCAATGGCCCTTTGGTGAATTCATGTGTAAATTGATTATCTCAATCGATCAATACAATACTTTTTCAAGTATTTATTTTCTAACAGTCATGAGTATTGATCGATACCTGGTGGTGGTTGCCACTCTCAAGTCAAAGAAAATGACATATCGAACCTATAGAGCTGCCAAAACAGTGAGTTTGTGTGTTTGGGTTTTTGTCACCATCATTATCTTGCCATTCAGTATTTTTGCGAAGATACATACAGAAGAGGGACGATCCCAATGTGTCTTTGTCTTTCCCCAACCAGAAGGTTTCTGGTGGAAAGTGAGCCGCCTCTATACCCTGATCCTAGGTTTTGCCATCCCGGTATCCACCATTTGCATCCTGTACAGCATCATGCTCTATAAACTAAGACATATGCACCTTCATAGCAATGCTAAAGCCTTGGACAAAGCAAAAAAGAAAGTGATGATAATGGTATTGATCATCTTGGGAGTTTGCCTGTTCTGTTGGACTCCCTATCACCTTAGCACAGTGGTTGCTCTCACTACTGATATCCCACAAACTCCACTGGTTATTGGAATCTCCTATTTCATCACCACATTGAGTTATGCTAACAGTTGCCTCAACCCATTTCTTTATGCTTTTTTGGATGACACTTTCCGAAAGAGTTTCCGAAAAATGGTGGAATGTGGCACTGCATCATAAAATCCTAATCTCTATGGCCTTCTTAGGAAGATGGGATATATTTCTGAAGAGGTTTTGTGAAAATGGACAGAGGGAACACTGAACACATTATGCTGGGAACTCAGAAGACAGAAATTGATTCTTCTTCTTCAAGTGCCCCAATATTCTTGAAGCTTGCCAAATTACAACTTTAGTGAACTCCTTTTTTCTGCTTTTGCATTATAGCTATTCATTGTGGATTATCTCTACTTTGGTATGTATCTTAAATCTTTAGAATGTTTAGTTTAAAGAAAAGGAGTAGCAGATCATAATGATGTTTAACTGAAAAAGGAAGCAATTGAAACTGGAGTTTTATAAAGTTAAATAAAAGCATGTAGAATGATGTTTGCTCAGTAATGAATTTGAATGATGCTACTTTTCTAATTTCAATATAGACATGAAAAAATATATCTATGTAAACATACACAGGCACACAGAGAATGCACTGATACATTATCTTTCACCATTATATTTTGTTAGAAAATAAAATGCATATTTGACAAGATATATGCAGAGTTTATATATTATGCTGCTGCAAAAGTGGATAATTCTTTTTTTGCATTCTCTTCTCATCTCTTCTTGGAAAAAGCAAATTGCCATGAATTGGACTGGGGGCTATCCTTGTTTCATAGCACCTGCTCATTCAGTGGAAGGAGATATTTCTTGAAGGCTGGGAGGCTAATTTTTCTTGCTTTTCTGTCCGATTTGAAAAATTCACATGAGTGAATTATATATTGGACTCCTACTTTTGTTTTTTTATTATTATTACAGATTTTTTTTGTAATTGAACTAAAACAAATCTTCTAAGAATGAATTTTATTAGATATTAACCTTCTGTGAATCTATTTGTTATAATTTTTGTAATATATATAAATATTAAATGAAGATTGCATAGCAACTGCTTTAGAAAGAATGCATGTTTTCTTAAGTTGTAAACATTCAGCCAAGACATTGTTGTATGTGCTGTTGCAAAAGGAAAGGGACTACAGAAAAATTAATTGCTCATCTAGTAATGGGCATTGAGAGCCACCTTCAGCATAGAATAAGAAGTGCAGTCTAGTTGCAATATTATTTTCTCTAAAACCCAAAGCAACTTAGTATGTCTGATCTTCATTTATTTTGCGATTCCTCAGAAAGTTTCCTCAAGAACTTATTGATATATATTAAACAACAATCACTATTTTTTTAAAAAAAGTTTGGAGGATTGGTGGAGACATCTGATATACAGAATGTTTTCCGATAGGCAGGAAACAGTTCTTTCCTTTGTATTTTGATGATCCAAGTATGGAGTGTGTGTTGTGTAATGCAGGGACGTGCAGTCAGGGGAGGCAGGGGAGGCAGAGCCTCACCACTGTCATCATGAAAAGAAAAAAAATGTAAAAGGAAAAAGGCTGAGGTAGTTGCTGCCAGAATCACCATGGATGACTCTGCTTAGTGCTTAACTGTTTAAAAAAGCCTCTTAAAAAAGTGCCCTCTACAGGAGGCGGCAGGAGAATGAGATGCCTCATCTAGTCTGACTTTATGATCACTCAAGCAGCGCTAAGCAAGGGTTAAAAGCTGAAAAATTCCTGTCGTAGATGAGGCACATATGTGGAGGGTGGTTTTTAAGAGGCTTTTTAGAGGCTCTGGCAGCAACTAGCTCAACCTGACCTGAGCTCATGCCTTTTTTCTTTTACATTTTTTTTCTTTTCATGATGGCAGGCAAGAGCAGAGTTGAAATCCTCTCTGAAACAGCTGAAAAAGGTACGTGTGTAGATCGGAGGAAGGGGGAGGAATTCAAAAAGTTTGATTGCATGCAGAGCCATGTTGCCTTTTCAAACACACACACACACACACACACACACACACACACACACACACACACATCTGGATAAAAGTATATAAGCCCAGCTTCATTGATTACAAGTTTGAAAAGGCAATGTGGCTCCACCTGCAATCAAAGGATCGGATTGGAAGGCAGCAGGGGAATGGGTGGAGGGGGTATGGCAGAGGAGCTGCTTTCAAGCCATTGGAAAATATATCCAATCCAACTTCTGTGTTTGTGTTTGTTTGAGAGTGAGTGAGTGAGAGAGGGATCCAACTTCCCGGTGTGCGTGTGTCTATTTCAGAGAGGGGGAAGGGAGGGAGAGAGGGAGGAAGGAGGAGGAGGGAGAAGAAAAAGAATGAAGGAAAACTTTTTCACAAAGGAGAAAAACAGAAGCTGTCACTTTAAATCGGAACTGAGCATGCCTGGCTGTGGAATTCTGGGAGTTGAAGTCCACAAGTCTAAAAAAATTTGAAACCCCTGTGTCAGTGCCTCACCAGCCATGAACCTCACCACACGTCGCTGGTGTAATGTATATTATACATACATACATACATACATGTGTGTGTTTAAACTTATTAAACAACTCCTTCAGAATTGAAAAAGCTGTTCTCTAAAATGTCTTAGTTCCTTACAAAGAGAAAATAATCAAGAAAGATTCCCACCCCCCACATTTTACATTTTACTTCTCATGGTTAGAACAGAAGAGATGGCTTCGTTTAATAAAAATGAAATAGTTCTTCCTTCTAGTGGTCCTTCAAGAGAAATTGACAAATAATACAAATAATATTTGGAATTATAGCTAGGCAGTCTAGATTACAACTGGAAGGCAATTATTAGTACATCATTCCTCTACAGTGTTTGTTACACAAGGAAAAAAAATCAGAGACAATCAAAAAAATTTATAGCTCAGTGCTATAAATAAAATTATGCAGAATTTTTAAAAATACACATTTGAAAAATGGATGGTATTTTGAGTGCAAGATTTTGATATCAAATTGATTATTTTGACCCGTTCTTGAGAAAGATGAGGAGAGAAAATGGTTCTATTTCTAGAAAGTTAAGCTCATCTTAATATGCATTATATTTTCATTGCCCAAGCAAGGACCTCTTCC